>NC_084717.1:10900501-11203180 GCF_033807575.1 Cydia pomonella | reverse complement strand
CATGGCCATTTGCCAACAAATCCGGCGGAACAAGGGGGCCCTCTCTGCCGCTTGGATTGACTACAAGAAGGCCTGTGATTCGGTGCCTCACTCATGGCTGGGGAGGATTTTAGAGCTGTATAAAGTTGATACAGCTTTAAGAGCCTTCCTAAGCGCGTGTATGAGGCAGTGGACCACAGTCCTTCGTCAACCAGGAGGTGGGGATGACCGCCCTGGCCCGCAGGATTTTATAAGGATTGAGCGAGGAATATTCCAGGGTGATAGTTTGAGACCCCTGTAGTTCTGCCTAGCTCTGAATCCCCTCAGCACCCTGCTGAAGGATTCGGGACTAGGTTGCCGGCTTCGGAGAGAAGGTGAAGTAATTTCTCAGTCTCAGTACATGGATGACCTCAAATTATGTCCACCAAATAGCCAAGACTTGTTGGAGCTATTGAAAACTACCGTCGGTCGGTTCCTCTCTCTGCAGCCCTGACCACCGGCAGCTTGGGCCCCGCCCCGCTGCCGGCGGCACCCTAGGTTAGGTTTTTTATAATGTGTTTATATGTTTTTGTATTGTTTTGTAAGTGTTTTTATATTTTACTTTTATATTCATATTGTAAAAAACCTAAACTAAGACCCAAAATAAATAAAGGATAATAAATACTAATAAATAAATTTAAATAGCGGAGCCATGGGAGTCCGCAGGTCTACAGCTCAGAGAGCCTCTACTCTACACGGGTGGAGCCTGTAATACGAGCAAACAACTTAAACATAATTATATTGTAGACACTCCTCAAACAATGAGTTGATGACCTAAAGTTTTTAGACTTCTTATTTTTCATAAAAAAATTGTATTTCAATATACGCTGTCATCATTGTAATTGACGTTGCTTATCACGCTTTAAACATAACAAAATTCGCAATGCAATGCATTGAATGCATTTTAGAATAAAATTTATATTGTGCCGAAAATCAAAACACAAGTTATTTTTAATGCCGGATACACACTTGTTGAGAGCCTCTCGCCGAGAAGCATTTTTTTTTATGTTAGAGGTGGCAAACGAGCAGACGGATCACCTGATGGTAAGCGATTACCGCCGCCCATGGACACCTGCAACACCAGAGGGGTTGTAAGTGCGTTGTCGGCCTGTAAGATGGGAGTACGCTCTTTTCTTGAAGGTTTCTAATCGGAGAAGCGCGAGATGAGACGAGGAAGAGCGAGACGAGAAGGGAGCAGTACGTGTACACACTCCTTCTCGGTCTGTCTCGGGATGTCTGGACGAGTATGTACAGCCCGCATAAAAGTCGCTGAACAAATGTTGGTCAGTTTGAGGAGTACAGCCTACAGTTTAATTTTTTGCTCCTGTTACAGGCCCACCCAGTATTTATTCTCTTACCTATAGCACTAAAGATAATGGCGATGTCTACTAAGTACAGGGGTATGCGGGTGTGGAACTCCTGGATATTCACGAACACGAATGTGACCAGCGACGCCAGGGTTGTCGTGATCCCGTAGTAGTAGTACACCAGCATTAGCCGAGAGTTCCTCTGTCAATGACAAACATATATACATATAAGGTCATGTGGGGTATTTCGATCAGGGCAAATGAAAAGTACAAAGATCCCCTATGAGGGTGAGGGTTCTCCTGTCCCAATTTTTCGCAGACCCCATTTAACCTTATGTAGTCGGACCAACTTAACTCATGATGGATGTTGTAGTGACAAAGTGTGGGTGTGCCTCTATAAAGCTAAAATCCCTAGAAAAATATGACGTTTATTTAAAATAAATATATATTTATATAGTCGCGCTCCCAAACTTTGACATTTCAAAGTATCTGCAGAGTTTGTCCAAAATTAAAACGCAGCGTATGAGTGCCCATTGTCGAATCACTTGCGCCGCTTAGTGCGCTTTTCGAAAGTTTATAGTAATAAATAAGTGCGTCCAGGAGGTTGATTCTAATCTAACAATTTGTTATGGGTTTGAACTGGTTTTGACACGACCTTATCCTTGGTCATTGACGCACATCTCGGTCAAGCGAATGCGTGCAATCTTACGCGGCGCCTATTTACGAAATTATACATAATTGTTTGATAAGTTGATAAGTTTCTGAACTCACCTTTAGAATAAAAACACCGGAATTGAACATAGATATACCTACTTGTATTACCTACCGTATGAACACCAATCAGTAGAACCACGATGAAGGCGATCTCCACACAATACATGACGAAGAAGAGCCATCGTTCGGCGATGAAAGAGGTGCCTCTGTAGACGCCGAACGTGTGCATTGACAGATCAAAGCCTTCGCTAAAATATACGTCCACGCTAAGGGCGAATAGAGCGAAACCCTAAAACATAAGTAACATATCATTCAACAAATCAACACTACAAATTAAATAGTGTATCCCGTGCTTGCCGAGCTTCATGAGAAGCTTCTCGCGTGCGTATTTATCCCTTTGCCTTGAAACGCTCAAGATTCCACTTTTCGAACCACTCGCTACGCTCGTAGTTCCATTTTGGAATCTTTTGCTTACTCGGATATCACTTTTAGCACGATAGGTTAAACAACAACTTTGCCTCCTTGTAAAACAAATAATTAACAGTTCCGTAAAATGATTCAATTTAATTCAATTTATTTATTTCCTTTTAATACAATGTTAACTTTACGGCATATTATTCGTAAGAGTAGGAAATGATTGCTCCGTACTAGTAAAAACAGTATGACGGCAGGATGCACCACCTTTCCCGGATCACATTTAATCTATCACTATCACATAGAATTATTATGTTTCTATAATATGTATAGTCCAAAAGACAGCGGGTAAGTCAAACACTTGTTTTTTGTTTTTGTTTTTGTTTTTTTCTATGTGATTATCTATGTGTCACACAAAAAACTGGTATAGTCGTTAGATTTGTAGCTGGCCCCCAACGGCTTATCCTTTGTTTATTGTTAACTAATACGGCGTGTGCCACTACCTGCAAAAAAAGTGCCCGATCACTTTAACCGGTTATTTAATTACAACTCCTATTGTAATTGAAATAAGATTCAAAATGAACAAATGGAAAAATAATTTGTGATTTCTTGTGTGGTCCTTCTACGGCTGAGTGCCGGCGAGACAAGCGCTACCGAACCAGCCTAAAATGTGTCCTCGATATGCGTAAAAAGGCGCGTTATCGGAGGGCACACCTACACTGTACGACCCTTTTTTTTTGCACGCGACGTTTTAGTTAACAATAGACAAAGGATAAGCCGTTGGGGGCCAGCTACAAATCTAACGACTATACCTATTTTATTATACTCAAAGTTTACATAAAATGCTGATTGGGATTTCTAGTAGTAAGATAAGATCATGAAGTAACTGGTATAATAGTTTTCGGAGTAAACTGCCTAATCCAAATCTGCACGTTTTCGTTCTCTTCGCTTTTATTCTCCTATTATAATACGATCAGAATTTAAACATTTATGTAACAAATACTTACCAAGCTTAAATATCCTAAAATGAGAATCCCACAACGCAGAGGCACACAACAACAACATCTTTCAAACTTTGGAATTTCCACGTACATATTGTCTCAAAGTATTATTTTTTTACTTTTAATACTTATCAGTGGCCATGGATATGTTAAATAAAGAATTATAAATAGCTTATTAATAGGATTTGAAGATTTGGGGTCTAACTGACGTTTGTGAAGCTGGCACTGGCACGTCTGTAGTCCTGAGAGAGGACAACACAAGTTAACAATGCAGGCCACTTGAGGTAATGACACTATTTACCGGTTAACAGGGTCTGACCTTGTGAACCGAAAACTCCATTGTACTTTACAGCTATAAAATAAAGCATATAAAGATTAATGTACGTATATACAAAAATAAAGGATTTGGCATAAAATATTGTTAAGGAAAGCCCAAAATGTAAATAATAAACTGAAAAAGGAATAATTTAATAACGCCTCGATGTTTGACTTATCAAACTATACTAATATATATGACAGTGCCGATGGATATCTGTGGGATATCGATGGGAAAGAATTGGGTACAAATATAAAGACCACCAAAAAATACATTGGTACCCTAAATAAAAAAAATCTCTCTTACTAAATACGGTCTAAATTTACAGAAGTACTAACTGTTTTAATCACGACTGCACTTCAAATTGCATTCAAACACCAAATATAATGAATGATCGCCAAATAGACTTAATTAATTATCACCAAATCTTTTTTTTTATCTACACATTTAAAAAGAGCCTTTATCAATGAGACATGTTGGCTCCGTTGGGCCTCTACATTACAGTATTTACAGTTTCAATGTGTTACGAGTTTCCAAAAAAACTGTACACGAATTTCGCAGTTTTAGACAGGGGTTCCGCCAACTTCGAGTGAAACATCCCAATATCAGTTACTGCTTCAAATAGTTGCGCCCTCGTCTCGAGTCCGAACACATTCCATTAGGAAGTGCTGTACATCCTCAACAAAGTCGCAAATATCGCAGTTGGGCGACTCTGCTTTCCTCATCAGGTGAGGAAACACATTTAATGGAATGTGACCGGACCGAAGCTTGTGAGAACATACAATGTTCGCCCGGTTTAAGTCAGCCACTTCCCATTAAGGTATCCGAGGAGGCTCACATTGAATGGTCTTGTACCAGATTCTTTTCTCTTGCGATCTTGCATCAAAGAACTCCTTCCAGCGACCATACCTTACCTTAGCTTACCTTACCTTATTTTACCTTTATACTGTGTGACTATTTCTGAGAAGTCTGGACCGACATCAACCTCAGATCCCTCAGAAGCAGCCGCTGCCGCCAACCGGTCAGCCTCCTCGTTTCCCACCAAGCCGAATCACCAAATTTTGAAGAGCAAATTATTACGATATTTTCACCTAAATAAACCACTATGATTACCATATAATGTATATATTAAGGACCAAGTGATAAATTGGGCATTTTTCATAATGCCCGGGCATCATGAAAAATGCCCAATTTGAGATGGCAATGTGATGTGATAATAAATATGCAAATAATTAAATTTCCCGGGCATTATACATACTGCCTCTCCCCTATTGGGCAAATATGTAATAAAATATATATATCGTTCAAAATTGCTATATATCACGAAACTATATTATATGTAACATTACAAAAATTAACTAATATTAATCTTATTTTTACTCACATACAATTTAACAAATCAAATTTAGAAGAAAAACGAAAATTAGGTGATCATTTACTATTTTTGTTGATATTTTTTTATTGAGTGTTAAATGTTACTTTATATATTGTGATCAGCATGAATACCAGCCAAAATAATTATTCACTACATGTTCACATCGTATTTTCTTAGAAACGTTTGTATTTGTCAGCCTCAGTATTTTTTTTACTCAGACGGACTGCAATAGCATGACACGTTTGTAGATTTCCGCTAAAATATGTGAAAGGATTATTTACTACATCTGTACAAATGTACATGGTTAGTTAAATATTAATCCGATAATTAGATTTCAAATAATCACCAGCCCAAGCTTGAAATTGATGCATTGTGATTGCCTTGATTATTTGTATCAATAGTATATTACATTAGGCCTTTCTGAAATAAACCAAAGTACATGTGTACAAAATAAACAAATAGCTTAGAAGAAGGTAGATATAAAAACAAAAAAAAAAATGTTTTCTCATTTTATTGTCGAGTGAGTCTCTCGGATATTGTAATCCTCTTCTTAATAGAAAATACATCTCCATCATAACAAATTGTACATACCTAAAGTACGACACATTATTGACATTCTAGCATTTTCGAATAATTATTGAGAATTCTTCATAATAAAAAGTATATATTAAGAATTTAATAACAATTAAAAGTCGCCTTGTAGTAAGTAACAAGCCTCATATTTTTTAGTTAATCGATTTATCAAGCAAAACATATTATGCCATGATAAAAAAATAAATAGTTTACCATACTTATAAGTGATTGTAAAAAAAATATTTAAAAAATAATATTACTCTTTGGTTCAAACTTACATATTAAAATGTCATTTGAAGCTTTACTATATTTACAACTCACATAACTATACCTATTTATAATATAATAATTTGCTTGCTATTGACATATATTATTTAGTGCATTCTTTTCTGCTAAATAAAAGCGATTATATTACAAAGTAAAAGCGAATGTTTTTTTTTTTTTCAAGTTAAAGTATTACACAATCCCGCTGCTCCTGTGCTTTATATTACGTCAAAAGGCTATTAATATCTAACAGTAGAAGCAACAAAGAAAACAAACACTAACAATACGGAAAGTTACTACTTTTGATGAAGTTAAAAGTTGTTTTGTTTACAACATTCGTTTACTTTATAAAATATAAATAATTACTTATACAGAAGACACAATCATGTTTTCATTTCCCCGAGTTATCCAATAAATTTTGACAGTTAACACTGTAGTTATCAACACAAACTCACATAAACACAGCCAAGTTCTTACGTTCTATTTTATTTGAGACCCATGATTAAACATCATTCGGATTATTCGGAACGACGGTGTTGGCATCATAAATGCCGTTGTTGGCATTGTTGAACTTTCGCTCTCCAGTGACGATCTGGTGAAGCTGATTCTCGAAAATATGGTCTCCGTCTACCATCAGCTTCTTGATTAGACTCCGAACTAAGATGATGAGGTATAACTGAAGACCTGGAACAATTATTTTTAAATCAGATATTGGAATTTAACCAATGAAGGACATTTTTTTGAGGTAGGTAAACTTGTGCTACCTATTAGTGTTGTCAATCAGATCTGATCAGGGTGGGGGTTTAAGTGAGAATTGACTAAGGTAAGGTAAGTTTGGAGAAATTGATGTTGTATTCTCACCAGCGTCGATGTTTGGGGTTGTATATGAAACAAATACAAAATATTGACAGCACAGACAAGAATTGATGTAACCTTTTGAACACTATCCGCTTGCGGATTTTTATCAGAGATGACCTCAACTGTAGTGGTCGCACAATGTCGTGTCATGCCGCTATTTATTGCTACATATCACTCACAAAGTGGGCGTCCAGGACGTATACATTTATAATGTAAATCTATAGTTATGCTATGCTAGAATAATTATATCGTACATCATATAACTATATTGTGATACTCATTAATGAACATATTCTGAATGTAATTGCTAACAAATAAAACAACTATATCATAATATAATGGATTGGACAAATTAATGCACCAGTTTTGCCTTAATACCTTAATTTTCCATACAAAATTTATTAATTAGTTTTGTAACTGTCCATAGAAAATGTATGGTTAACTGCATTACGAAACTGACAATTAAAAGTGGGACACTTTTTTTATCGCTTAAATAGAAAGTGCTCGTGATTTTGAGTAGAAATAACCCAAAATTTATTAGGTTAAAAAAAACGAGGTATAGGGTACACTTTTTTCTGAAAATGCCCATGAAACAAATCATATTCACATGATTATGATTGACGATGTTGTGATAAAAACGATACGGATCTCATAATTAACTTCTAAGTTATTTTGTTAAGTACCTACCCTTGCCAGTCTTAGCGCCATGTCAGTTAATTTGAGGATTTATTGACACAGAAAAAAAAAATACCGTCAAATACACGAAATGGGCTAACTGGCTAATTGGCTATAGAGAGGTAACGGTTCTAAAGGTTTAAATTTTTTTTTCTATTAACTACTAGAAGATTGTATAAAGTACACCGTCAGTTTAGGTATAATTGGGGAATATTTATTTTGTCGAATGTTATAAATACATAGTTACATACATAATAAATACAAAAGAAGCCCGTGAACATGAATGAGACAGTCTCGCTCGACAACCAGCCGCATCCACATCTCCGATGCATCCAGCAGCTGGTCTAGCTATGATATAGCGTCGACACGATGGCGAAGTAGAATATTTTATAACTCACACTAGCCTGCGAACGGGAGCAAGACTGTCTCGATGGCCAGCCGCATCCACATCTCCGACGCAGCAAGCAGTGGACCACCAATCACCATCCAAGCCACCGTCTAAGTATAGAATATCTCATAACTCACACAAGCCCGCGAACGTGAGCGAGACGGTCTCGATGGCCAGTCGCATCCACATCTCCGACGCGTCCAGCAGCTGGATCAGCACTGACGCCACCGTCGACACGATGGCGAAGTAGTAGAATATCTTCACGAACAGAAGTTTTTTCTGAAAATTAACATAACTTTAAAATGTTGACTGTAAAACTCCCGTCACACTCTAACATATTACAAATGATTTACCTGCAATCACTCCTATCTCCTATTACTTAGGCAATGGACTTCAATGAATAATCATCATTGTGAGAAATGGCTAATGAATATTTCACGCTATTTATCTTACTAACAATGTAAACGTCTTAATCGTTTAAGGAAAATCATCTAAACGCTATTAGTAAAGTAAATAAAAATTCTAGGACCCAAAGCATAATCTTTCATGGGGTTTACCTCGTTTTTATAACCCAGATACCTATTACTAAATGGTATTGCGCAATCTACTATACCCAATCATCTAGACTTTGTACCAGTTTTGTGCTAGCTAATATGATAAATCAGTTGGACGAATTAAGGAAATCGAACGATTCTCTTAGGAGACACTAGTATTCTTTTTAGAGCCCAGACGGGCTTGGTGAACATGCAATTTTGATATGTACATTTACTTAGCAAAGCATACTATTGTACCCAAGATTATAAGTGAGAATTAGATGTTTAGTTTAGTTAGTCTGTTATGTTGCTAAAGTGCTACTCGTATACCCTCGCAGGGTTTATGTTGATACTGTATTATATACTTAGTCCTTAGATCCTTTGTACACATGAAATGCAATCAAATGTTTGAGTATAGAGTATTGAGTAACTTTTTTTACCGCCATGAATATTTTGATAATATGCAATAGTAAACGATAATACAATATATTAAGATTCATATTTTACTATAACCTTTGTCGGCTATTGCCGACAGTGGTTGTTTAAGGGCAAAGTTACTGCTAATCCTGAATACTGAAAATACCTATTCTTTTCTTTTTAAAACGGTATCTTACCAAATGAGTACCGTACAGCAGAATCAAGTTGAACACGATTTCGAGGCAGTATATGAAGAGGCATGCCTCGGCAGGGATCATTGACAGCGAGCCGTGGTAGATGAGGTGGAGGTCGCCAGAGGCCGCATTGATGTAGTAGCTGTATACGCCGAGCATAAACACCGAGAAGAACTGAAAAAATAACGAGAATATTGTTTTTTGCTATAAAAAATGTTTTTGATACAAGTTTTTGTCGCCGATCGTACTTTTCTTTTAAGTAGTCGGTTTCAATAAGGTGGTAAGTTGGTGGTGGTGGTGTAAAGGTAACGTCAGTTATTTATGACTACAATTAAACAGAATTTACTGTCACGGTGTCCACATAAATCACTTTTTAATCACAGAATCGCCAATCTGCCTAGTCGTGTTTGTAAACGAGCAAGTTCAATGCAGTTTCCGCTGATAACGTGATAAACAGACGGGATGTTGGCAGTTCATCATAATGTCCACTTGGACCTTGGATTATTCACTGTACCTACCAATTTTGCTCAAATTTGCTATAATTCTTGCAATTTGCAAGTTTATCTGACACTGTAATATTCGACGAAATGGTTTGACCTCTGACTAATATTTTAGTGTTGCTTAAGAATAAAACCACTTTGAGCTTCTACAGAAAAGTATGTAAATATATTATGACGTACTTCATCCACTAAGAAACCGCTTAAAACTTTCATCCCCGTTTTCACCCCTTAGGGTTCGAATTTCTACAAATGACTTCTTAGTGTGGCTCTACAATTCAGAGCTAGGCGTTAAATTTACTTAATCAGACGCTAATAAATGGCTAAGTCTAAGTAGTACTTTGCATATGACCATAATTACTTAATAACACTCAAATATTAGGTATTATTAATAAAATTAAACAATGTAAAAGTAGGTACTTACAAAATTGAGGTATCCAAACGTCAACACCCCCCTCCTCAGCGGCAAGCAGAAGCAGCACCGCCCCAACTCAGGGAAGTCACAATACATTGTGTAAGTATACGAATCACAGAACGGTCCGAACGCGACGTGCGGTTAGAGGCGACTGTCAATGGGCACTTATCTAATGTGCTCGGACGCTGGCTGCAGATTGCACACTTCCGTAGACACCAGCCTTTATATCTAAAGCAGAGACGAGTAAAAAGAATGTCTGCAATACAGACTATCAATTTCATTGAAAAAATATTTAAACATAATCATCAGTCATAATCATGGTAGTTTTTATCGCTCATCAAATAAACTTGTTTTGTGAGTGACACTGTGCCGATCCTGAAAGAAACCTGAACATGCTATGGAAAATAGTATTACTCAAACTTATAACCCTACTTACTTCTATTAAATGTCCCAGAAGAATGCAAAGAGAGTGCCATCTCCTTGTAACTTTTTCTTCTTCCAGTACCATCTCCTAACCGAGGTCGGCTATCATGAGGGCTATACGGACTTTAGACACAGCCACGCAATAATGAACGTGTGCTCTGTTTAATCCATGTTCGAAGATTTCTGAGTTATGAGTTACGTCTTCGTCCGAATGATCTTTTTCCTTGGATCTTTCCTTGGATAATTAGTTGAAGGAGTTTATACTTCTGGTTTCGCATGATATGATCAAGGTACAGTAGTATTCTTTAGCATTGTTAAGAAGGTAAGTGATTTTGATGTGTCTTTTTATTGAAAAACACGTTTGAAAAATAAGTCACTGCAAATATGTATGTAACAATTATTAATCATATACGATTTTTGGACCCGGGCATGTCCTTAAACTACGTCCAAAAGAGAGGTATGGGCAATGTGAATGTCATCTCGCCTTGTGTGGTAGGGCACAGCACAGCAGATGTCATTCCAGATCTAGAGCAGAGCCCAACTAGGGAAGTACCTCCACCTTACAGAAAACCGCAGCCAAATAACACTTGACCCTACTCATAGTGTTGTGTTCCTGCCGGTGAGTAAGGTTGCCAGAGCTCAACGAGGGGGGTGGGGTTAGGGTCAGCAACGCGTATGTAACTCCTCTGGAGTTGCAGGTGTACATAGGCTACGGAGACTGCTTACCATCAGGCAGGCCGTATGCTTGTTTGCCACCGACGTAGTATTAAAAAAAAAAGATAATTAATAAATTGCTTTCATAAGTAATAGTTACTGATTTTTTTTTAAACTTTTTCAATAAAAAGACATCTCAAGATTGTTGACCTTATTTTAGTGCAAAATAAAACGAAATATAGCGTGCATTTCTTAAAAACCTCAACCTATTTATTTACTGACTGCAGGACTCTTGTAACTACCGAAGTTAAATAATTTTAACTTTTTTTACAAACCGATCTGAGTATCCCACTGAATGTTTAAAATAGCTCTAAATTAAAGGGCGCTAAATTAAATGTAACGCCGTTCTATCATAATGTTAAGGAACATCATTTTGTATGAAGATTGACAGTCTTTACTAACAAACTTGTCCCTGCTAAAGCTTTATCTCATGAACACAATGGTGATAAACTTATGAACGCGACCCAAACTGATCTCTATTAGTTAATTCATACATTTGACTTTAAGTTACACATTACTTATTACTCTTATATGAGTTATCAGGAACTGCTTTCTGGGCGGGGAATATCAGTTGTATTTGTGTAAACATGTTTTGTATATCCCATTTGCGAAATTATCGCGTATTCGTAGTTGGAAACGACAAAAAACGGATTTTTACGTAAATAACAATGTTATCTTGTGAACAACTTGTGTCATAGCGTTTAACCGCAGCCAAGGCCCATTTTACTACCTACTTAGTAGGTGGCCAGTAGGTGACATAGCTACAGCCAAAAAACTTTTCTACGTTCGCGGGCTGTACGCGTGTTATTAAATAGCTCCCTTAAACCAATGACATTTTAAAGGTACCTTTTATACTTTTATTTAGCATTGTGTAAGGTAAACGTCCAAGTGCTCAACATGCGAATACCCAAAGTTGACAGTGTTGACACCCTGTAGTAAACTCTATTATTAATAAAATTTTGTACATGGTTTTTCAAGCGCGACAGTAATCTTGTTAGCTTAGTTTTTCTATGAACGGAAACGCAGGTAAAAGGAAAACACATCCATAATAAAATATACATATAAATAGGTATGTTTATATTGTATACTTAACGATAATTTTAACTAGCTCTAAGTATATACCGGGTGTGGCCTATAACAGGAGCAAAAAATTCAACTGTAGGCTGAACTCCTCGAACGGACCAATATTTGTTCAGCAACTTTTAAAAATAGCTTTTATTTTGATTTTTACAACACTTTAAAGTTTATTCTAAGACGCAGTGTATTGCGAATTTTGTTATGATTAAAGCGTGACAATCAACGTCAATTACACTGATGACAGCGTATATTGAAGGTAATATTTAATTTGTATGAAACATAGGAAGTATAAAGAATTCATAATTTTCAAAAATCGCTGAACAAATGTTGGTAAGTTTGAGGAGTACAGCCTACAGTTAAATTTATTGCTCGTGTTACAGGCCACACCCGGTAAACGTTATTCTAAACTATATTCTTACATTACATTATTTTACATTGAAACCTACTCGTAGGCTTATTTTTTCTCCCTTCAATAATCTATACGGTCTATAATCATATCCAATATAGCAATATTCTACCGCCTTGGGTATAGGGATTGCAATCCGGTCCGGCGGATCCGGTAATCCGGCCGGATCCGGTACTTTTCTGGAGCAGCCTGATCCGGCTAAAATCACCGGATCCGGTAAAATATAACAAATGCTTAAACACGGCATATGCTGTGCGTTTTGGATGAGGTAGAGGCAACAGATGAAAGGTATGAAGTTGAACAGAACAAAAAACGAATGCAAAAGTTTAAATTTAGTAAGATAAATGATTGGAAACCGAAGAGGATTTTCTTCTTCTTTCATGATAGTGGCACGATATGACGATTACATAAATACTGTAATATAAGGATAAATATAAGGATGGAGATGCCATGGAAGGCATTTGTGATTTATGCTAAAGAGAAAGTTAATTAGTTAACAAAAAAAAGAAAAGAAAAAAAAAAAAAAAGTTAAAAAAAAAGAAAGTTAGTTAGTTAGCGTGGGGACTATAGCCCGAGCCCTCTCGCGCATGAGAGGAGGCCTGTGCCCAGCAGTGGGACGTATATAGGCTAAATTATTATTTTTATTATAGAAAGTTAATATTGTGGCATAATGTGATAGGAGATCAAAACTAAACAAAAAGGCAGGAATAAATCGGCAGTACTCTGCCGACTAGAGTTGGGCTCATAAATATGTGTAAATGAATATATGATGAACTTCAGTTTTCTCCGATTATACATATGATAAGATATAAGTAGAATATTTTCTATTCAAATTTAAGAGAGAATCTTTTGTCTTTACAATTTCATCCAATCCTATGCAATTTCCTTCATCTCCTGCTAAAAATAAGTCAATCTAAGAACAGTTACGAAAACTTGTCCTTCCAAGGAGTTCCAATTCCCACCCCACATTCCATCATCGGACTTTGGAAACCAATCAAATTTATAATAAACCTAAATTTATGCACTGTAGTTTTGTGAATGGTTAAATATAATAAATGACTTAGATTTAAAATTTTGTTTCTAAAGTGAGTTTGACATTTTAACACTTACTACTAAGTTCTAATTTATTTATTACTTATTTATTCACTTCAAATTATTGGCTTCGGAATACGTTTGAAAAAATATCCTTTATTTCTTTTATTACGAAAAAAAAAACTACAGAAATATGTCATTTTACTAACTTTAATATCCCTATACCAAACCGGATCCGAACCGGCCGGATCCGGCCGGATTAAAGCCAAAATCCGGCCTGATCCGGCCGGATTGAAAATCAATCCGGTTTGCAATCCCTATTTATTTATTTATCGTATGGCGTTTACACACTGGTTTTTACAATAATGATTACATCAAATTAAAATTTACAGTTTTGCAGATATACACTCGCGTCCTTTGTCAGTTCTTTAAAATCTTCGACAGGTCCGTTGTATCTAGTGATGGGGCAATCAAAAACTATATGATGTATGGTCTGTTCCGGATCTCCACAGTCGCACGCCGCCGACTCGCTCCACCCCCATTTGTGCCAGAGGTACGCACAGTTGCCCACACCGGTTCTCAGACGGTTAAGCCTGCACCATATTTGGCGGCTTTCTTTAAACCCTTTGGGCCGCTCCTGTGTGCTGAGCTCAAAGAAGGGGTTTGCTGCATTTTTGTGCTGCTGGGCTTCCCAGTCCCTCATCCAAGCTTGACTGGCCTTCCATGTCGGGTCATGGGTATGAAAGGATTTCGCTGGCGCGTTTCGGGACTTCAGTCGGGTGTTTTTGAGGCTGTCCATGTCTTCGTGTATTGGCAGTAGAGTGTTATCGGACATTTTAGTGAATTCCCGTGCTAGGCATTTTTCTCTGCGGATATTCGGCGGTGCAATGTTGCTGAGGGCTGGTAACCAGTAAGTAGGCGTTGGCATGATGCAGCCCGATATTATCCTCGTCGTGTGATTAAGCTCCACGTCCACCCTGGCCACGTGTGCACTGTTCATCCATACTGGTGCACAGTATTCCGCCGTCGAGTAGACGAGGGCCATAGCAGTGGTCTTTAGGCAGGCAGCGCTGGCACCCCATGACGTTCCTGTGAGCTTCTGAACTATATTGTTCCTAGTCTTCAGTTTTCCAGACAACTTGTCAAGGTGGTTTTTGTACGTCAAACTTCTGTCAAGGGTTACACCCAGATATTTTGGGCAGAAATTGTGACGCAAAACTGTACCTCTGAATCTCACTTTTAGCTCTCTGTTCGCTAACCTGTTGGACAGATGAAAACAACAGACCTCGGTTTTGCTGGCATTAGGACATAAGTGCCATTGCTTAAAATACTCGTCCATGGCCTCTAGGTCTCTTTCTAATATACCTTCTGTTGTTTCTATGCTTTTGTTCTGAGTTACTAGGGCCAGATCATCAGCATAGCCAAACTTGCGTGAGGTCGTAGCAGGCAAGTCGTGGATGTATAAGTTGAAGAGGAGCGGAGCGAGCACAGAACCCTGGGGCAGGCCGTTATTTAAAATTCTTACTTTACTAGATTGTTGGCCCAGATATACTTGAAACGGTCTATTTGTTAGAGCATCTTCTACCACTTTAAATATTCTTAAGCATGGAACAGTTTTCAACAGTTTATAGAGCAGACCCTGACGCCAAACTGTGTCGTAGGCGGCCGTGAGGTCTACAAAGACCGCGGAAGACTTTGTTCCTGACTGAAAGCCGGCCTCGATATGTGTTGCGAGTGCTAAAACCTGATCACAACAGTTTCGTTTTGGCCTGAATCCAGCTTGCTCCTGTGGAATTTCTGAGATCCCTACTTGGGTAGCACTAGCACGAACCGTAAACCATAAGCCCCCTCCAGACTATGCGCGTTAATCGCGGCACGACTTCGCGGAGCGAACATACCGCGACGGTTTTGGTTGATCAAGTTCGCCCCCAATACGAGTATAACCAAGTTGCCGCCATAGAAGGTTATGACAGTTTAACAGATTAACCGACTCGTGAGCGAATCGCGGCGCGAAGCGATTGCGAGTGTGGAGTCTTGCAAGTTCGCGCTTCGCGTCTCCTTTAACGCGGCCCAAGTACCGACAAAAAACGGGGAATAAGGCGCGAAGGCGTGAACAACCTGCGAAATCGAGGCGAGGGCCATCCACACACTTATTACGAATAAATATGACATTGATGCATCAAGGCGGTTTGTTTACAAAGCAGGGTTTTACGTAATATTCCCAATAGGGATGCTGATAAAACCGCCCAATAATGAAACAAACTTATAGCTACAGCATGCTGCTATTTCAAGGTACAATGGATTTTTCAATGCGAGGCCGCGGGCCGCGTTACTTCTCCTCCGTCGCCAGACATGACGTCACACGAAATGAGCCAGCAGCATGGTGTCCCAGCAGACCTCGTCGTCGGGCTCGCGAGGCCGCAGGCCGCGCTCCTTTTCCTCCATCACCAGTTATGACGTCACATGACATGAGCCAGCTGCATGGTCTCCTAGCAGACCTCGTCGTCGGGCTCACGAGGCCGCGGGCCGCGCTCCTTGTCCTCCATCACAAGTATCACCTCACACGACATGAGCCAACTGCATAGTGTCCCAGCAGACCTCGCCGTCTGGCTCCCGAGGCCGCGGACCGCGCTCCTTGTCCTCCATCACCAGTTATGACTTCACACGACATGAGCCAACTGCATGGGGTCCTAGCAGACCTCGCCGTCGGGCTCCCGAGGCCGCGGGCCGCGCTCCTTGTCCTCCATCACCAGTTATGACCTCACACGACATGAGCCAACTGCATGGTGTCCCAGCAGACCTCGTCGTCGGGCTCGCGAGGCCGCGGGCCGCGCTCCTTCACCTCCATCGTCAGGTACAAACTCCGCACGATCAGCAGCGAGTACACGTTAGTTGCTGAAACAAACAATAAGACTAGTTTATTTTAAGTTCTCGGAAGTGTTATTTTGTTTAAACCCAGATAGAATGAATTTCAGAATATTTAAGAAAAAAACCGAGTTCAATGAGGGAGACCGGTGAAAGAAAGATTATTGTTGATTTTGGATTACATACAATTAAATTAAAAAAATTGTCTTGAAAATGTAATTTGTTTAAAAAACACAGCGAGGAGGACAAGTCGCCAAACGTGAACTAGGTATGCGCCGTTGAAGAGTTCCATTCTGCTATCATCAGCAGTCCCACTTCATCAAATGTCACTTTTTAAATGTAAATGCTTGATTTGTTAAAGAAAATACAAAAATCACTATATGTATGCCTTATAGATTTATTGTGTTTCCTCGATTCCTCATATATTCTACCATCAGATCTCGAGCTTGACAAAAATTTGTCTTGAAAACCTAATTTGCCTAACAAACATAACGAAGGCGACTAATCGCCAAGCGGGAAATATGCGACGTTGAAAAGTTCCATTCTGATCAGCATCAACAGTTCCACTTTATCAAATGTCACTTTTTTAAATATAAATGCTTGATTTGTTGATGAAAATACAAAAATCACCTATACCTTTGACATTTGAAGAGTTCCCTCGATTCCTCATGGATCCCATCATCAGAACTGAGATTTGACTGTGGACCAATCTGTATATATATAAATTGAATCAAACAAATTTATTCAAAATCGGTTCAGAAATGAAGGTTTTAATGAAGTAACAAACATTTGAAAAAAACATACAACCGAATTGAGAACCTCTTCCTTTTGAAATCAAGAAGTCGGTTAAAAACGATTGTACCTATACCTAACAATACTAATCTAAACCATCTGCTTAGTCTTATAATATTGAAAATTATGTTGATGTAGTAAGAACTGGCGTTATCTTTAGGTGAATTCCTATTAATCCTATTATCATATTTTAACATATTTGTTAAGTAAACGTAAAACCCTTACCTCCTTATTCTAAACGTATAATAAAGTTACGATGCCGCTAATCATCGTTACGTATACGTCGGTAAGGGACAAACGATGATTAGCGGCATCGTAACCTTAGTACACGTTTATGAATAAGGGGGTTAATATTTATTTGTTTTACAAGGGGCAAAGTTGTCCACCACTAAATAGTATGGACGATGGTTCGGTACCTACTGTAAGAGTATGATATGGAGGCATGGCTCTCCCTGCTATAATATATAATATTTTTTTGTTTACTTGCTACACGTACGCAATGCAATTGGTACTTATCATTTTGGTGTTTCAAAAAAGTCAAAAGTCAAAAGCATTTATTTGTCCAACATAGGTAAGTATACAATTGTACAGGTCCCATATACATCATAATCGTATCACTATGTTGTGCCGTAAGGCGTACAATTTTTCATTCATGGACTGGTTGTAATTTTTCATTTAAAAAAGTTTGTAAGTCCCTACAAAATTAAGTTACAATTAATATAGGTAATTTCTTACCTATCCACAGTAGGTAGACGGACTGCAGCCAATAGCGCTGGTAGATGAAGCCGAAGGCCAGGCATATCACGTGTACCATGATCATCACCAGGCTCCACACGAAAAAGTGGCGCAGGTAGTCTGGCTTCCTCTGCGAAATATCAGTTCATGTATTGAATTGGCTTACCTACCTCACTTAAATAAATCACGAGAATCTTGTTGATACAAAAAGAAGACGCTGCGAGGTTTCAGGCTATGAAAATGTGCCCAAGGAGGAAAATATAAGTTAAAATGGACGGATATAAAGAATATTTTTAAACTAAGTCGTTGAATCGATGAGGCAAGATACGCAATCATTCCAATTCCCAAAGCGCGATCAGTAGAAGGCTACCAGATTTCCGCATTTGCTGTGAATAGAAAATCTTTATACCCAGCAACATAATGAGTTCCTAGTTGACTACGGAACCTTAAAAAATAATCGCAGGTCTGGTTTCCCGACTTATCAAGAAACAGAGCTTTTACATGCATTTCTCGGAACCTCTTATCACGAAACGGGGCTTTTACATGCATTTTTCGGAGCTTACATCCGTACGGATTATCATCAGATATTTACCACAAGCTTTCGTTTGTTTTTAGTAAAGGGAAATAAGGATAATCAATAAACCACTTAGATGACAAGAGCTTCCGTAAAAAAACTGGGTATTCCAAAATAACCTAAATATAATACTATTCTAAATTACCGAACCTGGCCGCGTAGCCAACGTTACAATCGTTAGCGCTCCGTAGCGTATCGTAGTCATCTCTCTCTATCACTCTTCTTTATTAGTGCGACTGTGATAGTTGCGTTTCGTTCGCCTTGGAGCGGGAACGATAGGCACGTTGGCTACGCGGGCAGGACTCCTCAATCCTTAAGATGCAACGGGGAAGGCACTAGGCTAGGACGGGGTAGGTATAAAAATCTTCTAATAACGGAACAACATTATTTATAAATAAGGTAAACCTTATGAGCACCAATCAGCAACATGACACTTAACACGACGTAAACCACGTTAATGATGATGTTTAGAGTAATGATCATGTAGGCCCGAGCAACGATGATGTTAGGACTGATGTCGATAGCCATGCTAGCCATGATGTTGATGTTGTAGCCTATAGTCACCAGAAATACGAACTGAAACAATATAAAGCTTTTTAGTAAATATTTCATTTTAGATACCTACATGCTTTTATCGCTATGACTGGCACTTTTTACAGGCAACTAATACTCATCATCAGGAGTTTTGGGCGAGGGGTGTCAAGTTCCGGCGGTTCCGAGGCGGCTCCCTGACACTGCGTGGTTGCGTAATGCACCGCAACCATAATGTGACTTGTAGTGTTTAGTTTTGAGATATATTGTTATAATATGTATGTTAGTTTTAAGGTATTTATTTATGGGCCACTAGTTGCCTGAAATAAAGATTTTCATTTTTCATTTCATCGATACAACTCTAAAAACCCCAAGCATGCAATTAAGTTGCGTTGGTTTATCAGACTTCTATCATCAGATCAGATCTGGTACGGTCACGTCTGAAAATATCGGTACGAAAAAGTGCCAAAAATATGTATATACGACTTTATTGCCCATATATTAAGATAGTGTATACATATTTTTGGCACATTTTTCGTACCGATATTTTCAGACATGACTGTACCATAAAATTGCCATGTCGCCCGACGATATACGACTATGTACCTATCTGTATGCAAATTTTGAGCTTTATCAAATACCGGGAAGTAGGTCAAATTTAACTTGCAATATTTGACCCGTACAAACATAGCTATCTGCATACATACATTGTAAGTTAAATAAAAGTTTGTAATTAATATCTCCGCTGTGACGATTAGTGTAACTTGTAATTAAGCATACTTTGCACCCTCTTTGCACTTTCGACCGCTTTCCGCAGTAAACGTGTGAAGAGAGAATAGATAAATATATTTAGGCAACTATTGGCCTAAACATGACAATATTTGTGCACATTTTAGTGGCGGACTACTCCGTCTAATAATAGTGTTTATTTTAAATAATTTTAAATATTGCTCGTGTCGTGTGAAAATGTAGACGTTCATTACATAGTGCATGTAAACCAAGTACTACGATTACGAGTATAAATTAATACGAATGAAACCGAGACCAATTTTCGCCTTAGCAAGTTAGTTTAATTTGAAAATCGTCGCAGTTATTGCAATCGTAGCATATCTAGATCTATTTCCAGATATTGTCGTCCAGTCGGTCCAGATATTGTTTAAATATAAATATAAATATAAATATAAATATGATAGGACATTATTACACAAATTGACTTAGTCCCACAGTAAGCTCAATAGGGCTTGTGTTGAGGGTACTTAGACAACGATATATATAATATATAAATATTTATAAATACTTAAATACATAGAAAACACCCATGACTCAGTTTTGTTGTTTAAGTAGGTAGACTATAGGTATTGCCCAAGTGCTTATGGGATAATGCGGGGGCCCATTTCTCGGACGGTATTAGTCCAATATTATTAGTGTGTTGTCATGGCAACCCATACGAATTGACAGTTCGTGGACTACTAATATTAGTCTAATATCATTCGAGACATGTACAAGTATAAGTACTTAGACTGAAATTCTGCAGTGTGCTATAAAACAGCTCTATATCTACACAAATAGATTAGCACTAAACTTACAATAGACCAATAGCCAACAATAGCCACTCCGATCCTCAGAGGAATACAAAAACAACATTTCTGAAATACAGGCAATTTGTTTAGAATTCCCATTTTGTTCCAAACGTACTTCTACCACAAAAGTCTGCGTCAAGTGTAGGTACAAGTTTCACTACAATCTGATTCTGATACTATTGTATGCTTACTGATTCTTTCGTCGCGCCAATCTTAGGGTAAATTGCGTATTAATGAGACTTATAGTCTGTCAAGCCATTTCTGTCAATAAAAAAAGCGGCAGATTTTAAAAAATGTTGCCGTGAAGGGTTAACGTCCCATTGAAAATTTGAATTTCGCGCTTTATTCTACTGACAGATTTGTTCGTCCGGCTATATATAAGGCCGCCTTTACACCTGTAAGTTTTACTTACGTAAGTCACTATAAATTCTCAAGTGTAAACACTTGTTATAAGTAGCTTACTGTATTTTTTTACTACTTTCGTAAATTGGGAAATTACAAGTCTAAACACGTTCATATTTGTTTACGGAAGCGACTCACAGCTTATTGAACTAAATTGATAAGTTGAGAACTTACAGGTCTCTCAGGTGGTGAAATTGCCCGTCGAAAATGTGTATCGTTTTTTTTTAATGATAGGTGCAACTTTTTCCAAAATATATTCGAAACTTGTAGCATTCATTCTTACAAAATTGAAAAATTGGGCTCGGTCTTTCATTCTCAACTCCTTCAGAAGATTTTCAAACGCATCTCGTGCCGTTCTTTTTTCTAGCCAAGGTTTTACCCAGCATTTTCTTTCAGCATTCTTTTGCTTTCGCCTTTGATTGCATAATATTATGTATAGTACATATGGTGCTACGTTACCACTCTAGTGCGCAAATTAGCATATTACGTTACTGTGTCAAACATTTAAAGGTCCATATGTACTGTAAAACGTTGTACGATACATGTGCGAATAGATGATTCGCAACTCGTGTCGATTTAAAACACTCCCTTCGGTCGTGTTTTAATTTATCGCCACTCGTTTCGAATTTCCTATTTTTCGCACTTGTATCGTAATGTATTAATATGCAGCAGCCGCTTGTGCGTGGCGACTATGAGTGGACATTTTTATTACTGATTTAGTAAGCATATGTAAATGGGCGTGTAATAATTTATGCAAGTTTAAACTCACAAAATTTACGTAAGCATTTTTTACTGTAAGTTTATTTTAAGTGTAAATGCAACCGTAAGTAAGTTACATAAATATTACGAAAGTAACTTACAGGTGTAAAGGCGGCCTAACGCCTCGACAATAGATGCGTGTCCAGATATTTGTGAGCACCTTGGCCGCTCCGATATATCTGATGGCGACTGTACTTTTAAATGTGTATATTTGTACCCAATACCACTTTTTGAACGAATTCTATCCCTATATACAGGATGGTTCATCGACATAAGACAATAAGGGAAATTGAGAAATAATGAATTATAGCTAGGTACTTATTTTAGTTTTAACATTACCTAAGAGTCACACGAACCCGCCGCAAAGAAAACGCTCCCATACAATCGAATTTACAGGGTGTTTCATTGAAATAAGACAATGAGGGAAACTGAGAAATTATGAATAATAGCTAGGTACTTATATTAGATTTAACATTACTTAAGAGTCACACGAACCCGCCGCAAAAGAAAACGCTCCCATACAATCGAATTTACTCTTTTTTTCTAAAATAACATACTGAGAGCGTATAACTCCGAATGAATGGCGAGGGCTAAGTTAGTGTGACTCTTAACATTTATACAGAAATTTCAGAAAAGATGACTATTATGACAATTCTTCAACTGCGGCTCTAATTACTTAGGTACGTATTATGTCCATGTCCCTTACATAGTTTAAGTAACAAATGAAGGAATAAGAAGACTTTCCATGTAAGCGTAGCGACAAGTACCTGACATTATGACTTTATAACATGTGGGGTCTTGGCATGTACCACGGGCGGTCACCGAGGCAGGCAAATTGTAAAAAAATGGGTCACGTCACGTAGAATGGGTATGTTGTCTATAGATGCTTTAAAGGAAGTGTCAACCTCCCAACCAAAGCCAATGCCAGAGAAGAGTTTGCTTTCTAGGTACTTCCCAACATTTTAAACACACGTTTATTATGAGAAATAAAGTAGATACACGTCATTAACAGGTGAGCTTACCCTGCGATCAATCTAGCTTTAAAAGCTTTTACAAGTACCTATACTATTAGGCCAAACAACATTCGATAATTGCAACTGATTGGTTATCTGTATATATTATATTGGTTAGCTGTATCATTGGGCAATGATAATCCAACTTATTTATCGTTTCATACATTAAGTAATTCATTCAGGACAAGGCGTTTCACAATGTTTTGCCAGTATGCTTTCCTCGTACATGGTACCTACACCGAAGAAGCTTCTCAAGCTTGCCCACTTCTACAATTTCATATTACCTTTATAAGTGTGAATGTGTTCAAATGTTCGCTATAGGACCGAGCCGGCGATGCCAAATGGCTAGTTACTCAAGCGTCTTAGAGACCTATTCGATTCGAAAGATTAGATTATATAGAAAAATCTGTAGACGCTTTCCGGCTCGCTAAAAAAGAAAACATTGTATAACCTTTTGTGTGTGTCTGTCGCGCAACATGTCTCTGATAACAGGTATGTTAATCTATTGGCAGGGTAGTCATGTATTGTATTATTCGAGCGCGTCAGATATTCAAAGACGATGCAACTGCAGCTGCGGTGCGTAAGCCCAAACCATCCAGCACATAATTCAAGATTGCCCTATAACGCGTTATGTCGCCGGTCCTCCCGAAGACCTGATCACCCTGAGCGACGAAGCCATGAAGTGGCTGACTGGTCTATGTGTAGACATTTAATTAATTATATTGTCTCTATTTTTACGATATGTATGCCATACGATTAAATAAAAAAATCTGAAGCGGTCGATTAACTCCAAAAATTCCCTCTTAGGCTCCCTTACGACTAGTCCCAGAGACAAAACTGCAAGTTCATATTACTCGTAAACACATGAAAAATAAAAATAACGATGGTTTATTATTATTTTTTTAATTTGAGCGTAGGTATTTTGACTTGGGTTTGAATTGTCTAATAAGTAACTTAAGTACCTAATACTTAAAAACGCAGAAATTATAATATTATTTTTATATAATTCCAAAAACTATACCAGTTCTATATGATTTGACATTAGTCACTGGTTTATTATCGATTCGATTCGATAACTCACGAGGATTAGGTTTGGTTTCACGCCATTTATATGAGAAAACAGATACTGAGTCAGTTCATTGGTCGGTCACTATCACCCGTCATTTTTATCGCAGATAAGAGATAAGCTTAGCTAGTTGCCGCAACGAACAAACATAAGAACCGGGATGCAATCACGCTTCACAAACGAACAAAACTAATGTTTTTCGGTTTCTTGTCAATAAATTTATATCCAGAGAACCTGTCGATTGTGTGTTTGTGTGATCAAAATGGGTTTCACTCTGCCTGTGCTGGAGAAATGTTGTTGTTGTTTTAGTGTCAGAGTCGGTACTTTGATCATCGGCTATTTGTCTATGGTGAGTCAAGCGTCAAGCTAATGTTTAGTCCCCAGTAATATTTTGATATGGCTCTCATATCGCTTGTCATTTATCGTTTTTCTAACTAAGTACTTTTTTCTTTCCTCTGAAGTTGCAGGCGTGCATAGGCTACGGAGACTGCTTACCACGAGGCGGGCCGTATGCTTGTTTGCCACCGACGTAGTATTAAAAAAAGAGTTATTAACTTTTTTTGACGCATCCCATTGATTGATTTACCTCTATCAAAATCTGATAAAAGCCGCTGTCGTCATTTTAAGATTGGGTCAAATATCATTTGTAGTAATGGAGCGAGGACATAATTTCCCTAGCTTACTAAGTTTCAGCAACCGGAATTAGAGTAAATTGGCATAATGAAATCAAAGCCGCGTATTGTTTGCAAGTCAACTGTCAACTATTAGTCCAGCTGACTGTTCCTATGCTTAATATTTCAGTTCAACTGCTTAATGTCAATTGCCACGACCGCCACCGGCATCGCATGGCTCGCCAAGTTCGTGGAGTCGGAGAAGCACAATCCCAACCCTCAGCACCCTCCAGAGCAGCTGGCGGCAGGGGCGTTGGGCATCTACATCACTTGTGGGATCTACCTGGTCTTGTACTTGTATTATTTCGTCATATGCTTACTGGTCATCGTAGGTGTGCATAGGGTTAGTATAATTTGCCGACTCCGGCTAGCAGGCGCTTTGATTCGGTGTGTGCTTTGATTTCGTCCCAGTATAATGACTCTAACACCGCAGTGACACATTCGTGAGAAGCATATACAGGTTCTTTATTTATTTAGTCACCTGCAATAATTTAACGTACTGTATTTAACGAACAAACTGTTTCTCTGTGATGACTCGTTCAGGTTTGCAATTCACCACCCGCACGAATGTGTGACTGCGGATCCAAGCAACTGTGACTTGCTGCTATGAAGATATATACGGTCAGCAAAGCACCACTTCATATAAAAATGTATGTCGTAATAGTTTTGCTGACTACTTGCTTGCTCGAGGTACCTATCCGAATAAATCGAAGTTTCATTTGAAAATAATATTTTTCAGAACAAACCCCACCTGTTAACGTACTACGTGAACACAGTTTTGTTTATGCTCGCCGTGGGGGCTGCGCTCATTGTCGTTACTGTCGTCTTTATGGGCGTCATTGCTGCGATACCGTTACTCTTCTCTAGTGGTAAGAAAACAATAAAATAGTATATCTTGTAATTGTAAAGTCTAATCTCAGGTCCAATTGACCGATCGGTAGGGTAGTAGTAGGGATCGAATCCATGGCTGTCAAAAAAATTAGAAAACAGTAAAACTATATACCTAGGTGTATAGTATTCAATTCATAGATAGACGATCGATTTTTAGGTTTAGACAGCATCAACAAGTTTTGCTAGATATCCTATATTCGTGAATATTTCTACATTCGTGTATTAAACATGAATGAGACACAATGATTGTGTTCTATGATATCTGCCTGTCGTTGCATGATTTCGCCTGACCGTCTAACAGGTTATGGGCTCAGCACGCTTCAAGTGCGCAACTCTGAAACGCAGGCAAAACAGTCGACTGAAGTTACTTTATGTGAAAAAAATCTTTACTAGCAAAAGTCATGAGATGGCACATAGGCTTATTAACTAATCGTATGAAAAACGGATTAAGTTTAACCTAGACGCATTTCGCCTTTTACATAGGTAAGATTATCTCGATGTATACTTACATGCGGTAGACAATCTAAATTAACGATAATACCTACTTATTGTGTTTATTTTTCAGTAATCGTGTTTTACTGCCTGCTAGTGGTCCGGAGCGCTTATCTCGAGATGGTGGAACAGAACCGACCGAAAGTGTACGAAATGCATACCGTCAGCACTCAACAAGCACCGCTTATGGCGTAACTCCTGTTTATGTTTCTCTCATCTGGTTATTCTATACAATATACGAGATGCCATGGATCATATTATTCTTTTCATCACACTTGCTCGAAAAAGATCTTATTTCATGCAGGTGTGCTGAAGGACAAAGGCCTATTTTGTTCCGCGGGAGTTATGGATTGTGAAAAAACAGGTATAACTCCCTAGGGAGTTATAGCATTATCTATAATTTTGTCACTTATTCATACAAACTAAGTAGCATAAATGAGTTTTAAAATACTGACGTTTATAATTTAATATTTTTTCTTATGTTTAAAATTATTTAATTTGATTAAAGCCGTTCAAAGTATTTTCACATAATTTTCAATCGTGGCTGAATGCCTAATAGATCTGTGCCTTCAATTCCTCACCTGCCAAGAAATTATAAAATGACGGACGAAGACGAATGTTTGTTATGTATGTGTGTATAAACTCTTTATTGTACAAAATACAAAATATCAATATGGCACCCTCGTATCTAGAATTTCACTTACCAATGCACTATAAGGCTATAACCAACTGAATTTATTCCGTGACCGTAGAGATTCCTTAATTTTCTATCGTGGGGAATGTGCCCAAACCGACGTCAGATCGGTTTGGAATGTTCTACTCTACGGGCGGAATGTCATGACGTCAGTATCTTCATATACTTATCTGGATTGCTTTAAGTACCTGCATATATCAGCCTACTATACGGTCTATAGGTACTCTGGCAAGCTAGCCTTGTCAGTAGAAAAAGACGCAAAATTCTAAACTCTATGGGAAATCGATCCATTGAAAGATCTGGCTCGCCGGAGTTTATCATGAATATAACATACAGCTAAATGTACCTACATACAAATATACAATTGTTTTATGTGCGTCTTTCTCTTTTTTTTTCCTTTGGCATGCGGCAAACATGCCCAACCCAGTCCCACTTTAACTTGACCGCTTTGCGAGCTACATCTATATAAATCTGAGTTTTAGAGCGCAGCGTGGTGTTCCGGATGCGATCCCTTAGTTTAACACCTAAGTGCTCCTCTACATGATGGCCCAGCGTAGGCCAGTCCTAGGGACGCATTTATGCGTTAAAGGGATCAAGTGATATTTCTATCTCATTTCACCGCATAGCTGCGTCCCTTGGACTGGTCTATGCTGGGCCATCGTGTAGAGGAGCCTTAATGTGCTGCACCTGCACTCCATAACCCCGATTTCAAGATTTGAAATGTAAAAAAATACTTTGTCTCTAGGTACTTAATTGCCAAAAATGTTCAATGTTTGATATTTTTGCATATGAACCATTTTTTACATTTTAAATATTGTAAGCCACAGAACTATATCGAGATAGGAGAAAAGAGTTGATCGATTTGTAAGGGGACCGAGCGTGTAAGTAACTATGGAAGGTAGAAGCAAGGAACAGGGGCCTATACCGCGAAAATCGAAATTCATCAATTGTGGCCATTTTTCTCCGTCACTCTAATTACGTCTTAGTGAGAGTAAAAGAGAAAGATCCCCACAATTTGCGAATTTCAGTTTTCGCGGTAGGCCCCCAGAAACTCCTTAGGAAGAATGGTTGCAAATGTGTCCATCTGTCAGCTATAAACAATAGTTCCAAATCTCTCCAGAGGGCCTACCGCGAACCACGTTCGACGTGTTGCCTCCCTGTCACACTTACGTACGAATTTACAAGTGCGACAGAGAGGCAACACATCGAACGTGGTTCGCGGTAGGCCCTCTGAATAGCGCTAGAGTAGCTAAGAACGAAGTGAAGTGCGCTGTCTATGATTAGATTTTTTTCTCAAGTATTCTAGGTATTGTAGCGCCATCTATTTATGGTTTTTTGTCGGACACTTTTTGGGATAAATGGAGATTTTGTTCCCAGGAAAAAAAAACCCAGGAAAATACTCATTTCACAGGCAATTATGATATTCCTAGCGAAATTTTCGTAACGATATTTTATCAATTTCTATGAATTACACCCATTTGACAATTTCTTCAGTTCATTTTAGTGACAAGCCTGAAAAAAACGAAAATAATTACGAATTGTTGTCTCATTCACTTATAGACAAAAAGTAATAGAGTGTTGTGAATAAGGTACCTTTTACCAAGCTCTTATTTTTGCCAGGCTTCTCAAGGGACATACACTCTTTTCTTCTATCTATCAGATTTTTTAAATCTTTATTTATTTATTGAGGGTTTTTAAAACAAATGCCACCCTCATAGTGGCTCGCTAACAAAACTAAACCAGTTTAACTTTCACTATTTCTACGTGCAATGGAAGGTAGAGGCATCTACCTTCCATACTACGTGCTATGATGCCCATGAACATATCATAAAGGATGCTAGTATGCTATTGATTCTGCCGAGGTCATAGGAGATGACATTAAGCAAACGACGCTGTGCGGATCTATTAGATTTGTAAACGATGTGCTGGTTTTTGGTGAAACGGAAATTACTCTTTCTCGGGCCCGAAATCGAGTCTGATATCAGGCCTGATATTAACCAACTTAGCTTGATCTGACTCTATTAGCTTGAACGTACCCATGCAAAATTTAGTGGTAGCAACACTGAAACACTATACGTCAACTATCAGTGTATTAACCGACCAAATTAGAAATACCTCAACTATTGAGAAAAATAAATGTTTTATCTCTCTTGCGCTCATACTAACACTTATGGAAAACGTCAATACATTTTCTCACTAACAGTTTCATCACTCTTTGCAAAGTTATATATGAAACGTTGTTAATGTTAATACTGCTAGCGTACCTCGTACTTTAAAGTTGTATAATTATTGCAATAATATGCTTGCATTTATGCAATGAGATTGTTTTACTAAACTCAGAAGGCGCAAACACAGCCAAAATGCCTAAATTTAATCAAAACCCAAACTTAACCGCACAAAACCAGGTTCGTTTTGCAGTGTGAACTCGCCGGTGAAAGACCTCACTTTTCTTTCACTTGTATTCCATTGTTTTTGTATCGAATTCTTTTCTGTGAATACACTAATTGCATAATATACCATGTTTTATTATTCCCCGTTCCTTTTTCAGCTTATACAATGGATAAACGACGCTGGCATGTCGGATGGCAAGAAGAAAACGGATCTCTTAAGGAAGATTTTAGAGGTTCTGATACACCAGCTACCTCAAATGATTCCCGTGTACATGGAAAATATTCTAAGCTACATCAATGACAAAAACACTGAAGTAAAAAAGCAAGTTGTAACTTTCATAGAAGAAGTAAGGTGAGGGAGAATGTAGCATTATATACTTCGTTTTTAGCATTACATACAGGCCTGAATTTATGGATTCTTCTTCTTTTCCTTTGCCTTTATCCCATTATTTGGGGTCAGCTCTCCTCGTTCTCATAGTTAGTTAGTGCTTCTGGGCATTTTCCGCAAATCGACAACCATTGTGCCTATTTTGCGTGAAACGAGGTAGCGCTACTCTAACCAGCCCAGCTCCTCCACGAAGCCTAGCAAAGTTTTCAGGTTGCTAATTGCCTCTCCTAGTGTGCACGAATTCCCTAGGTATTTGTTCCTGTATACTTCTACCTGTTTGCAGTCTAGGAGAATATGTTTTGTTGTTTCTTCTTCTTCCATGCACGCTCTGCACATGGGGCTGTCTGTTTTACCCATATTGTGTAGGTGTTTGTTAAGTGTGTTATGTCCTGTAATTAATCCTACTATCCTACTATTTTACGTAGTTGGTGTCGAGGTGTTTTATTTATTTATTTATTTATTTATTTATTTAATCTTTATTGCACAAAAGAAAACCTTATAGTACAAAAGGCGGACTTAATGCCATGAGGCATTCTCTACCAGTCAACCTTTAGGCAAAGCAGAGAGATTGTGGGCGGTGCTACTTTAACAACAACAACCAAATATAATACAATAACATACCATACATACATAATACATACATACATAAATATACATACTTATATTTCTTATAATATATACATAAATAACGACAAAACATATAGAGCTTACCCATACATTATTATTTTTTCATTCTGCTAGCAAAGAAAGCACGTAAGGATTTTTTAAATGCAAACTTATTTTGAGCATTTTTGATGCCGTAGGGAAGTCCGTTCCAAAGACGGGCCGCCTGCACGGAAAACGAATTCGACATGAACCCAGTGCGGTGAAGAGGGATAGATAGAGACATATTGCCGGAAGAGCGAAGTTGACGGTCCCGGGTAACGCCGTAGTATTGAAATAGAGACTTAAGGTATTCAGGAGAATGAGGATCATTTAACACAGAAAAAAGAGTACACAACATGCGAACATTGCGTCGTTGACGAATGGGGAGCCAGCCGAGCTGGGAACGAAAAGATGAGACATGATCATATTTACGAAGGCAAGAAATGAAGCGAATGCAGTTATTGAGTAGAAATGAAGCGAATGCAGTTATTTTATGGTTTTATGTATTATGGTGAGCTTGTGGTTTAGTTCCGGTAGAAAATCTTTGGTCTGCCTGCATGTGTCCATTTCATTCCAGTATTTATTGTGCAGTTGTCTGTGATGTAGGTCTAGCTGGTTGTGTATATAGTATATTGGTAGGGGTATGATGGGCTCGGGTCCATATGCTGGCGTTTCTGAGCCTTTCCTGGCCAGTTCGTCCGCTGCATTGTTTCCTCTTGATCCACTATGCCCCTTTATCCATTGAATTGTTACTTTGTTGCCTTCTTTGCTCACTTCCGTGAGGCTTCAATGACATTCGAGTATGAGCTCTGAATTAATTTTGTCGCTGCATAGCGCTTGTAGTACTGATTTACTGTCTGACAGTATTAGTATATTTTCGTGTTTCACCTGTCGTCTTGTTATAGCATTGCAAGCTTCTATTATTCCCACACATTCAGCTTGGAATACCGTGTTATGTTCTCCCAGGGGTTTTGAGATGTGTATGTTCAGGTCCTCCGAGAAGACACCACATCCTGTCCCTTCAAATGTTTTTGAGCCGTCTGTGAATATTCTTAGGTTTGTTTGGTCTAGTCCTTCTTTAGGATCTCCTGTTAATGATATGGCGTATTCTTTCCAGAAGATCATAGTTTTTGGTGTTTTGTTGATGGGCGCCTCCAGCATGGGTAGTTTTGAGATCATATTTTCATAGATCTTGTGAGATGAGCTGAAGGATGTCCATAGGTTTAGCTTTTTCAACCGAAGAGCCGTGGCAGCCGCTTCTTTTTGTATATATATGTGTAATGGTAGGAGTCCTAGAATTATTTCTGGCGCCGCAGTCGGAGTAGTTCTCATACAGCCTGTCGCAGCTACACATGCTAGTCTTTGTGTTTTGTTTAGTTTGTCTATTACCGTGGTTAGCTGGGTGCAGGGCCACCATACGACCGAGCCATAGCTGATCATTGGCATTATTACCATTTTGTATAGCCACAGTATGATGTGAGGAGCAAGTCCCCATCTCTTGCCACCAGTATAAAAACCATCCTCCGGCATTGCCAAAAGGCTACTGTTGCTTTGTTTAGTTTATTGTCCAGGTGTTTGTTCCAGTTCAGTCTATCATCCAGGATTATGCCTAGGTATTTTACATCCTTTGAAAGTGTCAATCTTGTGCCAAAAAGGGTTGGCAGTTCGTATGTACCCAGTTTTCGTTTGTGTGTGAAGGGAATTGTGTCGGTCTTTCTCATGCGCCAGGATCGTCTGTCGGTTGACTGATCAGTTGTCTGTGGATTTAATTGGGCTCGTTCTAAATCCTTTGACACGGTGGACCACCATATAGCAGGCCGGCGACCTGCTCCTCTTTTGGTCTCCTGGAGGGCCAGCGCCTTTTTGACGACATGGTCGTCGTCGCGTCTCATAATATGTCCATACCACCTCAGCCTCTATACGGCGAGTTTCTCAGTGATGGGCGCTATTTTGAAACTTCCTCTGATGTGTTCATTTTACGTTACCCACTTTATCAAGTCTAGTTACTACTAGTCCGCGGCCCATCTCAGCATCTTCATTTCGTTGGTATGGACCTTCTGTTCGTGCACCTTTTTCAATGCCCAGCACTCAGCACCATATGTTAAGGCGGGTCTTATTGCCGTTTTATACACCTTGCCTTTAGTTTTGATCGGCATTCTTCGGTCACACAGAACACCTGTGAGATCTCGCCATGTTTGCCAAGCAACATTGAATCGGTGTGTGATCTCAGCCTCAATAGTAGCATCCGCAGAGAGCATTGACCTAAGGTATTTAAACTGGGGTACTTTTGGCAGAGGAGTTGCCTGCAGGTAAATGGTGCATGGATGTGTGGTGAATAGGCATTCCATGTGTTCAGTCAGTGTTGCTTCTGCTGATACGTATACCATTGCTTTCTAGTGCGTATCTCCATGCTTCCAGGGTTTCTTGCAAATGGTGTGAACACTTATCTACTAACACAACGTCATCGGCATACATTAAGCACCATGGCAGAGGTGATTGAATGTTCTTGGTGAGAAAGTCCATCACCGGGTTAAATAGTAGTGGACTTAGTGCAGATCCCTGTTGGACCCCTACGTTTACATCAAACTGTTCGTTGACTCCCGCCGGACTTCTGATCCTCGTACTTAGGTCGTCATACATGTCCTGGACTAAGCTGATGAGAGAGTCTGGTACCTACTCCTTGAGCTCTCATAGCTTGCCATTCGAGCTTTCTAGGCACGCGGTGAAATGCCTTCTCCAAGTCAATAAAGGCAAGGTATAGATCTCCACGATTGAAGAATGTATGGAATGCTGACATTTTTCGCTTGGAACTGGCCCGCGAGCCATAGTTTGGATAGCCCTGGCCTATAACATATTTATTTTATTTTTTAGTAAGATCCAACCTGAACACCTGCCCTCCATAGTAGGGAAGCTACGAATATCAATCATAGACACAGTGATTGCGGTGCAGAAGCGAGCCATCCAGGCGGCCAGTATTGTGTACCGGAACTCTCTGCTGTGGCTCTGTGAGAGTGATGCGCCATACACTGATAAGGAGCACGTGTGGGAGCAGCTTTCTGCTCTCAAGGTGAGGCATTTTTATAAGCATAAATGACTTTATTGTAAGTCTTGGTTACACTGAGAAACAGGCATTGTGGTTATCTTTTCAATCCAAATTTTTATTTATTTTTATTTACGGGGATCTAATGTATGGGGATATGGATGTTGTACCTATATACTGAAAATTGTGGGTAGATTTTAAAGGCGTAATGCCCATAGAACTCGATTTCCACCAGCTTGACTATTTCACACGTTTGAGCACTTATTCTACTCTTTCCAAACAGACTCTAATAGACTTTCTGTAATAAAAAGTAACTAATTAATGATAATAATGTCTATCACATAATGTATGTTAAGAGCACTTGAATTTATATTTTGTTTTATTTTATAATAATTATAAATAAAATAGGTAATATTGTGTATTGTTGCTCCAGCTCCTAGTCCTAAACATGATAGACAGCGACAATGAGGGTATCCGTACTCACTCCATCAAGTTCCTAGAAGAGGTGGTTCTGCTGCAAACGGCTGGAGAGCCGGCCGAAGGAGAGTTCAGTCTAGACAGACTGCCAGACAGCCTGACTTTTATCAAAAGGAGAGCTTTGGAAGAGGAGTCTGAGTGAGTACTTTTAACAACTATCACTAGATGGTGTTGCACTTAAATATACATGCCTAAAATTCCTATGTTATGCTTTTATTATTATTTATTTTAAACTTTATTGCACAAATACAAGTATCAGAAATTTGCTAAGGTGGATGCAGTGTGAAAAGAAAATGTTTCCCAAATTAAATACTAAGTATAATACTAATAGGCCAATATACAAAAATAATAGGTAATATATATATATATATATATATATAATACTTTTATAAACTACACAAATTATCTTATGTTTTTGTGCCTGTGATAACGCTCAGGCAAACCCAATTTTACGTTTCGATGTATTTTCCTATGAGTTTGCTTTTACTCATAACAGATGTTTGTAGAGTAGATTTTACCAATATCAAAGTATAGACTTTTAACATTATATTCTAAGACTGGGTTGACGAACTTAAAATTTTATGGTAGTATATCACCGGCAAGTTCAATTTTACATTTTAAAGTCATAAAGAGTATTAAAAATTCACGACCCCCCTTCCCCCGACCGACGATGAAATATACGACTACAAATTACAATACGAGATATAATAAAATAAGTGCTTCATCTCCTAAGCAAAATAGTGTGCCATCGATCCAGAAGTATTTATATAGGTACACGATGCCAAAATGTTAACATAATAAATGGTGCTATCTACAACACTGTCAAATCAAATTTTGGAAGACCATGTATTGACACTACAATATGGTGCTTTTCATTATCTATTTCAGGCATATCTTCACACTGTTGTTAAAGTTCCACAACTCCCAACACATCTCTAGCGTCAACCTAATGGCTTGCATGACGACTCTGTGTCTCATATCCAAGTTCCGACCGAAATACATGCCTCGGGTCGTACAAGCTCTCGGGGACCTGCACACAACGCTACCACCGACCCTGTCCCAGTCGCAAGTCAACTCTGTTAGGAAACATCTGAAGATGCTGCTAGTGAATCTAATAAAACATCCATCGTCAAATGATATGTTACCTCAATTAACCCAGCTTTTAATAGACATCGGAATGACCCAGCAAGAGATTAATAAAGCGGTTCCTAAAGAGAGAAGGAACAAGCGTTTGGGAGAAATTAAAACCGCGGACATCCCCACCAAGAGAATAAGAATCGATTCGCCTCAAAGCAACAGTCAAGGCAGCGACAGCAACAGCCGAAGCGATTTCAATTATGACGATGACAGCCAAACTAGTTTATCTAAACAACCACCCGTCACTGAAGATACGCTTTTCGAAGGGCTTGATAATGCAGAGAATGTAGTCAAACTTGTGACAGCTACGCTACTTAATAATCTACCAAGTGAAATGCCTAGCAGTTTTGTAACTTTGTACAAGCCCATACCAAATGCAGGCAGCAAAGTTCAGAAGAGATCTCTCGCTAAATTGATACATAGTCTCATCAAGGACGAATCTGCACCTGCACCCGTCCCCGTCCCGGCGCCCGTACCACCTGTCTCTGAAACCATTAAAATCCCGTTATTAAGAGATGATGAGGAAAAGATCACACTCAAGCAAGCAGTTGCCAAACTGCAACAGTCTACCAATGCTGACAGAGAAGCAGAGAAAATCATGGAAGAAACTAGGCAAGATTTCCTCAAAGAAGAAGAACGGAAAAATAAGGAAAAAGAAAAGGCGATTCCTCCGCAGACTCCCACAGTTCCTAAGTTAAAACAGAAGGTGAAGTTACTTAAACTGCAAGAGATCACTCGGCCGATACCAAAGGAAATAAAGGAGAGATTAATTCTACAAGCGGTAACTAGGATTCTTAACGCAGAGAAGGAAGCCGCGATAGGCGGAGCGTCGACTATACGCGGAAAGTTAATCACCATCTTTGCTTCAAGCTACACTCCAGAAATACGCGATCTAGTGCTCAATTACATCCTTGAGGACCCAGCCAACCGCATCGACTTAGCTCTGTCATGGTTGTACGAGGAATACGCTTTCATGCAAGGTTTTAGCCGGCACCCTGTGACTTTACAGCCGAAGATGCATGAGAAACATGATCAGAATTACAATCAGTTGCTGTGTGCGTTGATAACGCAGGTTTGTGAACGCGTGGAGCCAGTAGTTGAAGGCGCGAAGGATATGTTGCTGAGGAAGATATACTTGGAAGCCCCGCTGGTGACGGAGGAGTCGGTGGACTACTTGAAGCACCTGGTAGTGGAGAATAACATGCCCGTGCTGGCGCTGGAGATCTTGGAGGAGCTGTGTTTGTATAGAGCGCCCTGGGCGCATAAGTACGTGGCTGCACTCGTCTGTAATGTCAGTAAGTATCGTTGATTTGTTTTCATTGAATAATTGGACTTTTAAAAGTAGTAGTATTCAACCGATAACAATATTACCTTTTTTATACTACGTCAGTGGCAAACAAGCATACGGTCCGCCTGATGGTAAGAAGTCTCCGTAGCCTGCAACTCCAGAGGTGTTACATGCGCGGTGCCGACCCTAACATTCCGCATCCTCTTTGAGGTCTGGCAACCTTACTCACCGGCAGGAACACAACACCATGAGTAGGGTCTAGTGTTATTTGGTTGCGGATTTCTGTAAGGTGGAGGTACTTCCCCAGTTGGGCTCTGCTCTAGATCTGGAATGACATCCGCTGTGCTGTGTCCTACCACACAAAGCGAGATGACATTCAAAGTACCTATTACCTCTCTTAAAACCTACACTACTTATTTATTTAAATTAATAAAAAACATTTACAGCCTATTATTTCACTTGCAAGGTTATTTTAGTACTTAATGTTAATTTTTAAATGTCAAATCTTCCTAGCTAGTTCTAAACCTGTTCCTGCTGTTTTCTTGACCTAAAGATTAACCCTTTACCAGGCCAAAGGATATATATTTCCCACATGCGGCTCTTCAAACATGTGTTCTATTTTCGACGAGTAAGACTGACATTCGATTGTCATTTTTGAACTGTCAGCCTGGTAAAGGGTTAAGTATGTATTAGGTAATTTCAGTGACTACATAAAACTAAATGTTAGAGTAACATTGAGCTGATCTTATACCACTCCACACAAAAACAGTTAATTTTTCACACGGACTTATTAATAGTGGCACTATCTTTCCCAGTGAGTCAAAACGAAGAAATCCGTGACCTGGCACTCAATGCTACCCTCAAAATCTACGCCAGCAGCACGGAAGCGGTTAAAAAAGTGGTCGAAAAACACGCGCGTCTGTATCTCGGGTTCATCGCGATGCCGAACCCGCCTAGCGAGTTCGCAGCCGACCAGGCCCGTCACGGCGTACGACCCACGTGGACCGACGATCTGTACAAGACGTGCCTTAACTTAGCTATGGCGCTGTTTATGGATAATGAGGGTGAGTGTTAAAAGCATAAAATTGTAGTAATTCACCGAATCGCATTTCACCTCGATCTCATATTTAATTTTAGCATTGTGTCTCAATACTTTTTTTCTAGTGGCTATAAGTTTTAGTCGCATTTCACCTCGATCGTGCATTTAAATATCGCGTTGTGACTCAATCGTTTATTATTTTAGTCGTTATTAGTTTTAGCTAAGCTAATAGCTTTGTTGATTGACTTGTATTGTATAACTGTATGTCCATTTGGATACGATGTCAGCAGTTGGCCTTCCAGATGAATCAAATGTGCCTAGTGCTTTTCTCAAAGCTGATGCGGGCAAATAAGAAAGTCAATTTTTTGCAACGACAACACAGCGGCAGTCTCCGCTACATTTTTGATAGAAGGATACTTATCGTTAACGTGGACGCAAGTGAAATTTGCGGTAGAGTTTTCTTACTAAATAAGGCGGTTATCACCTTGATGCGGACGAGCAGGCCACTCCGATGTGCGATTGAGCGAAACAGCACTCTGCATGTGTATATAGTGATGTTCCGCTCGCACGCACACCGAGAGCGGCGTGCGGATCGGCTTTCAATTTAAAGACAGTTTTAGTACAAAAGTGTACCTAGTGTCTAATATAGTCTGTGATCGCGACATTCGCGACATGTCTCATATACTTTTTTTTTTAAATATACATTTACGCTTTTGTTATGTACACTATTATTGTTTTTTCAATTGTACATCGAAATTTAAAATTAGGAAACTATAGGTCTATAACGAAATCAATGTATAGCTATTAGCTCAGTTGCTCACATGTTTATTTTAAGACTGTTTGTTTCACAATAAATTAAAAAAAATGTCTCATCCGCTCCAATAGTAGACGTAAGGTGTTTAGTGTTTGTTTGCCCGCAGAGCTGATGATAGAGGTGGGCCGCGTGTACGGCGGCGCGCCGGCGGAGGGCAAGCGCGCCGCGCTGCGCGCCGCCGAGGCGCCCGCGCGCGCCGCCGCCGCCGCGGGCCGGCGCCGGGCCTTCCTCGCGCTGCTGGACGACTGCCCGCGCGGCGCCGACACGCTGCTGACCAGGCTGCTGCATATCTTCACTGAGAAGTGTGAGTATGCCTGGCGCCTGTTGTGTTACCTCTGTTAACCCCTCCTACACATACACGTACTTGTGCGGTACAACGTAGCGAGCCAAGTCTACCGTCACGGGTGTCTCAGGGTCCTAAAGAATAAATTCGGCCTGGCTAGTCAATTATATCTTTTCATTTTGGTTGTTGTATTTTAAGGCTTGTAGTTTTTGTTTGGTTTTGTTTAGGCTAAATTTAAGATTTTTTACATATGTAGTATTAGCAGTGGGGCGACACTTGACGTCCCTTTGCGTGCACAACCACAGATACGATAATGACATGAATTTTAAAAACTTTAAATAGCCGAAAGGGATAATGCCATACGTTAGAGAGGAACAGCATGATTCGTCCCTGAATATTCACTGGTATTAACAATTTGTGTTTGCCTATAATTGGATGAATACTCCAACTATAGTAGTCTCTGTTTTTGGACCCGGGTACGTCCTTAAACTACGTCCAAAAGAGAGGTATGGGCATTGTGAATTTCATCTCGCTTTGTGTGGTAGGGCACAGCCAGTGGATGTCATTCCAGATCTAGAGCAGAGCCCAACTGGGGAAGTACCCCCACCTTACAGAAAACCGCAGCCAAATAACAATAGACCCTACTCATAGTGTTGTGTTCCTGCCGGTGAGTAAGGTTGCCAGAGCTCAACGAGGGGGGGCGGGTTTAGGGTCGGCAACGCGCATGTAACTCCTCTGGAGTTGCAGGCGTACATAGGCTACGGAGACTGCTTACCATCAGGTGGGCCGTATGCTTGTTTGCCACCGAAGTAGTATATAAAAAAAATATATGATTTTTGTGGTTATTATTTAAGTCCATTTGTATTTATATTACACCTGTTGGCAAACCTTAATAAATAAATAAAATAAGAGCCCGCTTAAGAAACATAAATTGCAATGAAATCATTGAGGAGGACTATAACCTCTATTCTTGTGCAAGCTAGTCCGACTATTTATATGTTTATAGGTATATCGGTTATTGTGGTATACTCGTAAGGTGTGCGATGAAGAGTTACTGTTGTTATGATCCTCATAAAACCGCTATCGAAAGAAATGGACGCTTCTAGGTATACCAGAGTTATGTAGGTACCTTTTAATGGCTTAGTGAAAGCAAAAACCATAATATCCCGTAGCGATACACGAAAATCGTCTTCCCTAACTTTTTAATAAAACAAATTGGATTTTTTTTTTTTTTGGAAAAAGGCTACATCTAGCGACTAAAACTTCAATTATAACGAGTAAAAATATCTCTATCAAGGCTCAAGAGCTTCTTATCGACCAGAAGACCACTAAATTAGGGTACTAAAAAGCCACAAAAGAAAAAACAATATAAAGCCCGACCAGAAATATATGATCATTGTCAAGAGGGTGCTGTTATTCTCATGTATGGTGACAGTCCAGTTTAGTATGAAAAATTTAGTTTCAATAAAATTCTGCAATATGGCGCGTGATCATATATTACTGGTCCGGTTTTAGTTGAATATTAGTTGGTCGTAAGTGTATACCTAAGTTTATTTAATAATACTAAATGTAACTACCGTACACAAGATACACATTCCTTCGACTAATAATTCGCACCTCAACTCAAGTATAGATCCTGCATAACGCTGCTAATATGCAGCGTTATGCAGGATCTATGCTAGATGTGTTATAATATTTATAATGTGTACAACAAATCAATATTATTATAGAGCTACCTTTTGTTTTTCCCCAGAATTGGACTTGATCGTTAAGTATTTTTATTCGCAGGCCCGCCCACACAGGAACTGGTATCGCGCGTGCGTGCGCTGTACGCCACGCGCGTTTCCGACGTGCGTTTCCTCATACCCGTGCTCAACGGGCTCTCCAAGAAGGAGGTTAGTGTTGGCTATGTGCGAGAATATACAAACGAAGACAACGCACCACGCATAGATGGTAGGATCCTATAGATGTCCTATACCGCATGCGCCCGTGAACCGAACCGAAACAGAACATACGGAATGCGACAAAATTAAAAACACGTTTTAAAATTCCTGACGACGAATCATAAACAACCTTCGTAATTTGGTCGCGTTATTTGTTGCCAACCGTAAACCATACAAAAATTTACGGTAGGGAATAAAAAAAAATGAGACTGAGACTGTCCTTGTCACAATCTCATTTTTTTATATTTATATAGCGCTTTCTCTGCAACTCCTGGAAGTTCCATAAGTGCATCTCGATCAGCCCCTCCCCTATTTCATCTCTATATTATTCACCCTCTATGGCACGACGTGAGAAGAATAAAGACAGCTGTCAACGGTCAGACAAGTAATGCGACATATTCGTCAGTGCGGCGGCACCGTCATGCAAATGGACAGCCAATAACTTTACCCCTTTAACACATTCACTGCCAGACAAAAAACGGCGCACTACCCCAGAAACCGGTGGTCTATAGCTGCGTACAAAACAACCCGCCCAGCGGGTTGTCCGGCATCTGAACAAAGTTCACGAGCGCCCATCAGGTGGGTTCCCGGCAGTGAATGTGTTAAGAGGAAAGCGGACGACCGAAGCGGTCGGTATTCAAACGTGGTCCCCATTTTCCTCTCTGGATCTGGATTGTGGAATATATTTTTACATAATTTGATGTACCATAACTATGCCCCTTCGTTTGACTTTTTACGATTTTTTGTCTATCATAATTATTAGCAGCGATAAGATTCCATATATTTTTTTAATTGCTCTTGACTCTTATAGTAATTTAAAAAATCGAAAAAAATTAAAGGAAGGGGCATAGCTGTGGTTGATATACGTCAAATTGTACGGGAAGGCGATTGCGTGTAGTCATCCACTTTCGTCTTAGAGTCCTTTCATGGATTTTGTACCATATTCATTCGTTCGTGCCACATTCAGGGGCCGTATGTCTTACTGACGTCTTCACAAATCGTTTATCTCACTACACATGTTTTAATGTGTTTCTTATGTTTGTCCATAGATTATAGCTGCGTTGCCAAAGTTAATAAAGCTGAACCCGATGGTTGTGAAAGAGGTGTTTAACAAGTTGCTCGGACTGCAGAACCCTAACGAGGAAGTTTTACCAGGTAATTGAAGCTTATTTTACTGGATAACTCCAGGTAATGTCAGTCAAAAATACCTATTTTTTAAAGATTCTGAAAATATCGATACGGACAAAGTGTCAAAAATATGTATACACGTACACATATAATATTAAGGTAGTGTATACATGTTTTTGGCACTTTGTTCGTATCGATATTTTCAGACGTGACTATTCCATTAATTAATATCATTATCTTGGGATCACTCATTAAGCTTTAATTTCTTCAATGTAATGTTGTGTTTTATTTTTAATTTTAAGCTATGTTCAACACAATATTTTATGAATGAATATATACATCGTGTCATTCACGAAGACGCGTGCCTTGACTCGTAATGTCATGTCATTAAAGGTTAGATTTGACAAGTCTGCGCGTCATCGTGGATGACACGAACTATACCTACCAACATATTTTGTGACACTTAGGCAACATCGATATTTTTGACCTTAGCTGACTCTACCTATAGTAAATATTCATTACTTATATATATAAACTTTGATATTGAATACTGTTGTTTTCAGCTTATTATGTTTGTAAGTAAAAGTGTTACGCTTCACTAGCGAATTCGTTTAAATTCTCATACAACAAATAAATAATATTATTCTGCGTTTTCATATAGATCAGAAAATATTAAGAATATGAAGAGTTTTAAAGGTAATAATACACAAAAATGGCAGTCTACAGGTTCCAGATTATTCACCTGTACTCTACATATCGTAATATTATTACTACGTAAGAGTTTCCTTTCTCAAAGTCTGACAGAGCCCATTGCGGAATTTACAAGCGGAATGAAGAGATCCTATATTAAAAAATATAAAGTGTAATTTTACGGAATATATTAACAAAATAATGTTACAGTTTCACCGGCGGAGTTGCTGATAGCACTACACCTGATCGACCCCGGCGTGGTGGACCTCAAATACATCATCAAAGCTACCGCGCTGTGCTTCGCGGAGAAGCAAGTTTTCACACAGGAGGTAATGTATCTCTTGTCAACCAGATTCTCCAAACTATGGCCCGCGGATCAGGTCTCCAAGCCTGCCGATCCGATAAAAAGTTTGGAGACCGCTGCCATCAAGAAACTGGCACATACTTCATACAAGTGTATACAGGTTTTTAAAGGGAGGACTGTAGGGAGGCACGCACTGTATGTAGCTAAGCTCTGGTACTAAACTGACTTCGATTGGCATATTTATTCCTTTTGTACGAATATGACAGATCAGCTTAACAAATCAAAGTAATTGAACTGTATTGGGATATAAAATCAAGGCTTAGTTTGCCACGAACGTGGTATAAAAGTAATAAGCCCAAATTGTTTCAGGTGCTGGCAATAGTGCTGCAGCAACTAATCGAAGAGACAGACATACCGGTGCTGCTCATGCGGACAGTGCTGCAAGCGCTTACACTGCACCCGTCGCTGCAGCCGCTCGTGCTCAACATACTGCAACTGCTGATTGAGAAGGAGGTAATAGAAAATATACCCGATTTTTTCCGCAAATTTCTGAAACTTCCGTCCATCGTTTTGTTTATATAATAATAATAATAAATAATAATAAATTCTTTTATTTCAGATACATGCGATCCATAATTACACAATCATTAATATTATAGCAATTTTGATAAAATTATATACCTATATATTCATCGGACAGATTACTCGATTAATGTATAGATTTGAGCCACCCAACTTGTTGTCGCCAACGTATTGTCGAGTCAACTTTTCGCGGACGTCACATCGCAACAGCAAAGAGATAAAAAATAGTGGATTCATTTTGAAAATGTATAAAAAATAAATAGGTTGTGTGTTGTCTAGCATTCTAATCGTAAAGTTTTCAATCAGGTGTGGAACAACAAAGTAGCGTGGGAAGGCTGGGTGAAGTGTTGCGAGCGCACGCTGCCGGGCTCGGCCGCCGTGCTGCTGGCGCTGCCGCCGCAGCCGGCGGCGCTGGCCGCGCAGGTGCCCGGCCTGCGGGCCGTGCTGCAGGTACGTACTGCAACGAGGCGGGGGCAGTGTTGCTCGGCCTGCGGGCCGTGCTGCAGGTACGTACTGCAACGAGGCGGGGGCAGTGTTGCTCGGCCTGCGGGCCGTGCTGCAGGTACGTACTGCAACGAGGCGGGGGCAGTGTTGCTCGGCCTGCGGGCCGTGCTGCAGGTACGTACTGCAACGAGGCGGGGGCAGTGTTGCTCGGCCTGCGGGCCGTGCTGCAGGTACGTACTGCAACGAGGCGGGGGCAGTGTTGCTCGGCCTGCGGGCCGTGCTGCAGGTACGTACTGCAACGAGGCGGGGGCAGTGTTGCTCGGCCTGCGGGCCGTGCTGCAGGTACGTACTGCAACGAGGCGGGGGCAGTGTTGCTCGGCCTGCGGGCCGTGCTGCAGGTACGTACTGCAACGAGGCGGGGGCAGTGTTGCTCGGCCTGCGGGCCGTGCTGCAGGTACGTACTGCAACGAGGCGGGGGCAGTGTTGCTCGGCCTGCGGGCCGTGCTGCAGGTACGTACTGCAACGAGGCGGGGCAGTCTTGCTCGGCCTGCGGGCCGTGCTGCAGGTACGTACTGCAACGAGGCGGGGGCAGTGTTGCTCGGCCTGCGGGCCGTGCTGCAGGTACGTACTGCAACGAGGCGGGGGCAGTGTTGCTCGGCCTGCGGGCCGTGCTGCAGGTACGTACTGCAACGAGGCGGGGGCAGTGTTGCTCGGCCTGCGGGCCGTGCTGCAGGTACGTACTGCAACGAGGCGGGGGCAGTGTTGCTCGGCCTGCGGGCCGTGCTGCAGGTACGTACTGCAACGAGGCGGGGGCAGTGTTGCTCGGCCTGCGGGCCGTGCTGCAGGTACGTACTGCAACGAGGCGGGGCAGTCTTGCTCGGCCTGCGGGCCGTGCTGCAGGTACGTACTGCAACGAGGCGGGGGCAGTGTTGCTCGGCCTGCGGGCCGTGCTGCAGGTACGTACTGCAACGAGGCGGGGCAGTCTTGCTCGGCCTGCGGGCCGTGCTGCAGGTACGTACTGCAACGAGGCGGGGGCAGTGTTGCTCGGCCTGCGGGCCGTGCTGCAGGTACGTACTGCAACGAGGCGGGGGCAGTGTTGCTCGGCCTGCGGGCCGTGCTGCAGGTACGTACTGCAACGAGGCGGGGGCAGTGTTGCTCGTCCTGCGGGCCGTGCTGCAGGTACGTACAGCAACAAGGCGGGGGCAGTGTTGCCCGGCCTGCGGGCCGTGCTGCAGGTACGTACAGCAACAAGGCGGGGGAAGTGTTGCTCGGCCTGCGGGCCGTGCTGCAGGTACGTACAGCAACAAGGCGGGGGAAGTGTTGCTCGGCCTGCGGGCCGTGCTGCAGGTACGTACAGCAACAAGGCGGGGGAAGTGTTGATCGGCCTGCGGGCCGTGCTGCAGGTACGTACAGCAACAAGGTTTAATAAACCTTTGACCGCCAAAAACGTCAAGCGACCCGCGCGGCTACAGCCCAATGGCAACCTTCGTGCATTGTGACAAGGTTAACGACAACGTACCGAACACAATGGTTATATCCGATTATTCTAGCCGAGTCAGATCTAAACCAGTTACAACCATCAACAGTTTGGGGTAACAAAGTTAAAACTAACGTCTTTACTGGAACTATGTAACCTCTTTTCTAAAGTTTTCTAAGCTATTAAAACTACACGACAAATCTTTGGACTTTCTTAAATAATTACAAACTCTTTTTTCGCCATGACCACTCTTGGGTGTCCGCTAGCGAGGGCGGGTGCACGGAGCGAGCACACGCACGCGGGTGCCATTGTAGGTAAAATCACTCACCCACTCCGTGCAGCCGCGCCAGCTAACATACGCCCTTATGATATCCAATTGCTACTTACCGAAGAGACTGAGACCGTGATCCAATATTAAAAATTATTGAAAATAATAGTAATAAAACTTGTTTACTCACTTTTCAGCGTCGGAGTAAGTACTTAGAGAATTAATAAAACCAAGCTTCCTAATTCGAAATAATTTAAGATATTCAAAAAGACATTTTGTACTGAATTTTAAATTAATAAAATAAAGCTCTAAGTAAAAAACTAAATACTTGGGAATTAAGATTGTGAATGTCACAAGACCCGTCATCCACAAAATGTATTTTTCATCAAAAAGTCACGTTTTTCCCTGCAGGAACATCAGTACCCGCCAGTGCCTCCACCAGGAAATCCTCACGGAAACCCTCTAGGAAACCCGCTGGGAAATCCCCTGGAACCACTCCCCCCCGGGATGGAATGACCCCGCCCCTCGACTAGCGACACACTATAAGTGAAACGTGTATAAATGCTCAAAAGTCTATACATATTACCATATGGGATTTCATTGGAAAATTCGACAGCTAAACAATATTAATAATTATAGCCCTTATTTTAAGCCCGGGAAGTCACCACACTTCCCTGAGAAAAACGGGGCCATTAATTTCTTAAAAGGACCATTGGGGTATAGGGTGAACTCTGCTCGCCATGCTAATTTTCAGATGAGCTGTCCTGGGACAGTGATGAGCACTCTGGCGTAAAATATACCTAATATGGAAAGGTGCAGGCGCCGTGATACAGGGCGGTTTCAAACTAGCGTATTTATTCTGCGCGTATACGGTATGTCGTTTCGGCGTTACGAGCTTACACGCGCGTTACTTTTCCCTACATTTGATCTAAACGCGCGTACGCTCGTATAAAACGCTAGTCTAATACCGCCCTAAGAGTAAAAGTTTGTATCTTACACAGATAAATGTAGTCACAACTTACACAGACAATTTTTTTTTTCAGAATTGGTCATTTTAAGTTGTCCCGAGTTGTATCTAAGTTATATCTAAATATAGCATTCCTATAAAGTATGACCTGCGTAATTTGTGGGTGACCCCCGGGCCCGTTTATAATATAAACTGCTGCCGTTAATCATACAGTCCAGCCGGGCTAGCACATGATTGGTGCGACAGAATCTCGCGGCGAGATAGACTAGGGACACCCGTCCCTCTTTAATTAACATAGTAGAAAAAGACGGGTAATCTAGATAGACGAGATCGTCGCGAGATACTGTCGCGCCAATCATGTGCTTGTGGCCTACTGACAAACTTATTATAGTTAAAATCCGTTATTATTCGTTTGTTTACATCAATCATTTTGTCATTATGTTTGTCAGAATAAGACACCTATTTTACTAAATATTCATTTTCAGTTTGATGAATAAGAGGGAAAGTGAATATGAGCCGACAGACTTGTTTTAAGGTTTGATTTAGCACATCAGCATTACACTGTAGTTTTCTTCGTTAAAAGTTACATCTATGGGTACATTATACCTTTTCAAAAGATGTAGCGGATCTTTAAAATAAACCACAGTAACATATTGGCGTTTATATTTGACAAAAACATTCGTTCCTCGGACATACTCGCAGAGTTGGGCACAATTAATCCGTTAATGCGTAACTAAAATTGCGTTTTTTATATTGTTGCGATAGTGATCTACTTACATTAATTGTTAGTTTGAATTTTGTAAGTTAACAGGTTATAAAAAACAAACCCGGCCAAGAACGTGTCGGGCCACGCTCAGTGTAGGGTTCCGTATATGCCCGTCCGTTACAACTTACAACACAACATCATGTAAAGCCCATGACGCCTTTCAATTATCTCCCCGTATTGTGACAGAGACGGGCAAATACGTACCCTACACTTTTTTTACGCAAGTATCGTAACGTAAAAAATGCAATTTTAGTTACGCGTTAACGGATTAACGGTGCCAGCGGATTAGCTTGGTCGCAGTCTAGCGATATTGTAATCTAACCTCGTAAGGCGGCCATACAAAATTTTCATATTTTTAATTTGAACGGAAACTAGAGCGTGCGGGCGTTCAAGACTCCGTTTGCCTCAGCATTGCTCCGAGCAATTATTAGGGTTGGCAAAACTTGACGTTCCTTTGCGTGCACAACCACAGATAAGATATTTATATGAATTTTGCCAGGTTTACCATTGAATTGCAATATTATTTAAAAGACGTTTCAAGTTTTTTCATTTCATCGACAAGTCATTGCGTCGAGGAATCGATACTAGGTAATTTGAACGGAGGTCTTTTAATTGGTAGTTGGCTTATTTCAATAAAATTCATGTCACGGCTTTTCATTTCAGGTTTTTTTTAATTCATTTTTTTTTTCATGTAATGTGTGGCTTTTCTGGTCACAGTTCGTTTTCTTGGGGGTCGCAATTCTAACCTAACCCACTTTTGGCAACAGTTCGTTTTCTTGGGGGGTCGCAGTTCTAACCTAACCCACTTCTGGCAACAGTTCGTTTTCTTGGGGGTCGCAGTTCTAACCTAACCCACTTCTGGCAACAGTTCGTTTTCTTGGGGGTCGCAGTTTTAACCTAACCTAACCCACTTCTGGCAACAGTTCGTTTTCTTGGGGGTCGCAGTTTTAACCTAACCTAACCACTTCTGGCAACAGTTTTTTTCTTGGGGGACGCAGTTCTAACATAACCTAACCCACTTCTGGCAACAGTTCGTTTTCTTTGGGGTCGTAGTTCTAACCTAACCTAACCCACTTCTGGCAACGTCGAAGAAATGAATTCCAATGTTTTGTAATTTTGCTAATTATGATAATTTGAAACAATAAGTAATATTCGTTAAATACTATTTCTACGTAGTAAGATAAATTTTAATAAATAGTAGTTGGAATAAAATAACGCCAAACAATATTACTAGTACTAAAGTTTCGATGAATCGTTGTCGATGAAAAGGTTGTCGACAAAACAAGGGTACACCATTTTGACAACCCTAAATAGCCGAAAGGGATTGTTCCATACATTAGAAAGGGACAACATGATTCGGCCCTGAATCGCTGTCAAACCTCGGTTTTGTAGGAAGTTTCCTTCTGTACGGTGGTACTATTATTTATTGTGTGGTTGTATAGTACATTGGGATGAATTTCTTCGTTTGAGAAAGCACTAAAGCACTTCTTTATTTGGTTTATGAAATGTTCTTTAGATTGAAATGGAGTGTACATTGTAATGCACATTGGGTCTTACGAGATAAATCGGTCCGAGATGTTTAACGGTTTTCAATTTTAAACTTGACCAAACCTGTTTTCTCGTGACCCTTGTTAAATGTTTCACTAATGGATTTGTATGTTTTTCAACAAACTTAATTGAAATAAATAATTGTTTGTAAATATTTATAAATAAAAAGTATTTTGAAATTCGTCTTTTATTTTAACTCGTGTTTAAGGTTTATGTATCACAATAATAAGGCATTTAATTTAGTGTTATTCATTTAATATTAGTGCATAAGTAAAAAAATAATCTTAATGTGTAAATTCATATGTTTTTGTATATAATAAAAGGAGACATTTTGAGCCTATAGGGACCGTGCGCGTTGGAGGGTCTGCCATCTTGTGGCCTGAATCGGAACCATAAACTTGTACATTTACACGTCACATGTTTTTTTGTGCATAGTAGGTTCTGCCATCTTGTGGGCTACATCGGAACAAAAAACATCACATTTACGCCTCGCACCAAAAATCTGACGGCTCATGTGCTGCCTCCTATAGTTCATGCACGCTCCCTATTATTATCACAATACTTACTAATACTTGTTATAAAATCACTGGTCCCTTACGAATATAATAGAGCATTATATCACATGAAGAGGCTATCTTTAATTTAAGTTTAGGTACATTTTACAGTATGCTATTGTAATACTACTTGTGATGTCTTGTCTATGGAAGTATCGAGGTAAGATTCAATTATTTCAGCTTGTAAATTTCTGGTTTAGGAGAAATTGCTTTGAGTATATTCTCCACGCTAAACGGCGTATCTGAAAAAAAAAACAAATAATTTTGCCGCAAGTCATATTGTTCCTTTTTATGAAATCAAATATTTTCTCCACTGACCACTTACTCAAACTAGTTTGTATAGTATGGATTTAATTTCATGATTTATTTTTCAGGTAGACTGTATTTTTAAATAGGTAATAAATCTGCATTAGCATAGGACAAGTATTGGGCAAGCCCATCGTTGTTTGTTTATGTATGTATGATTGACCACAAACCGATAGATTCCGGACACGACTTACTAGAATGAAAGGAATTTGAACCTTCTTTACATTTAATACGCAGTTACATTCCATTGTCAGCTCCGCACTGTGTTGTTTTGATCATAGCCTGTCATTTAAATATGGAACGTAGTATACAGCATACAAGGCTAAAATTCCTTTCACTCCGATAATGTGACTCGTGCATTATAAATGGTGTATATGAACTTACCAACATCGATCCACTCGGTATCAACATAGCCGTACTCTTTCCTAGCGTCGGCAATGGCGCTACGCAGGGCGTGGGTCACGACCACGGCTAGCGTCAGCGCCGGCTCGCCAGTTGCTGCGACAACGGTTCAAAGTTATAACAGTCATTATCAAAAAGGCCGAAAGACTCTCATTACTGGATATATAAGACTGGGCATAAGCTTCAAGGTTCTTTATATTAACCGGTCGTGCGGTGCCGTAATAGGCAATATTAGGCAAAACTCTGCGTACACTAATTACTTTAACTCGTCTCTAAATATATATAAAAAAACAACGGATGCGTTATCACGCACAAAAAAGTGCGCGAAAAAGTTTGCATTACCATTTTGACGTTTCTTTTTTTCTTGGAAGTATAAAATTACTTTATTTTGTTGAAGCTTATGATACTGATATAGATAAAGCAGTGTACGTAACTGACACAATTAGGTATTAAAATCTGCGTGTGATCCTTTTATGAAACTCTATTCATAAACCCACACTCGTATTTTAATGCCTTTTATTATGTCAAAGTCACATAAACTACTACAAAGTAGGTGGTTTATATAATAAACGCAGAACAATTAACCTATTTTACACCACTTAGGTGGCAAACAATCATACAATCTGCCTAATTATCAGGAAGTGTTTGTCGTAGCCCATTGATCCTTGATAGCAGTTTTAGACGCGCGGTACCGTAACGCGTTGAAAGTATGAACGCCACGCCTATCATGCGTGGTGCGTCACCGTGAACTTCGTTAGAACATGAAGGTTGATATTGGGCTGTGTCCGCACGCGTCAGTTAACATCTTTGGCGATTACAGGGTAAAAAAAGTTGTATTTTTTGAAATACTCTTAAACTGTATTTTCATATTCAGCTTCAGTTTTCAGAGGTTTCCAGTATAGCTACCCTTAGAGCGCAGCACGCCGGCGGTGTGGGCAGCGTTCCTGCTGAAGGCGACGCGGCAGTCGGCGGGCGCGTCGCGCGCGCCGGGCGGCCGGTAGCTCCACGTGCGCGCCGAGGCCAGGCGGCCCGACGCCGCGTGCACCAGGCGCTCGCTCGTCCACAGCCCCAGGCCCATCATGAAGGCTCCTTCGATCTGTTATATCGAATTATCTTAAACAATAACAATCACTCAAAACACGGCGGCGGTATAACACTGTTTGGTTATTAGAAAAATACGCAAACTCCAGCACCTTCACTTCTTTATGAAATCAGTATGCTTAGACGTAATTTCAAATGTCTGACCTGTCCCAAATCTATCTTCGAACTTATGCTAACTCCTGTAGGTACCTCATCTTCCATTTAGTCTAGGTACGGTACGCGCGATGAGTTGATTTTCCGCCAGACTAATTACTATCCGACCTCATCCTCTGTGTACCTGCCCTGTCAAATCGGCACGGTTATCATATTTATGATGGATACACGGCTCTAGCCTATGGGCGCGTCGTTGTCCGACGTCATGGCGCTTGGAGACTTACCTGACGTCGATCTCCAGGCTCATTCTAACTCCTGTATCCACGAGCAAGTCACTCCGCGCGACGACGTGATTTTCCGTCCCTTACCTGACCGACGTCAATCTCCGGGCTCATGCTAACTCCCGTATCCTCCAGCAAGTCACTCCGCGCGACGACGTGATTTCCCGTCAGCACGTCGAGTTCTATTTCTACAGCGCACGCGCCGTACACGTTGTAACCGACGAGCGCGTCGTTGTCTGACGTCATGGCGCTTGCTTGGAGGCTTATACCTGAGGAATAAACAATAAACATATTCAAATGATTAGAAACTACTTATGTTGGCAACAATTTTTTGTCTTTGTATAAAATTGTAAAAGTTGTTGTTTCATATTATATGATGACAGTATTTTAACGCTCCCGATGCAACTCTTTACATAATTATCCAGGTAATATACCGGCCGCGGATCCACATCCAATATAAAGACCGCCTTATAGGTCGTCGTTTACACTTTGCCGCTGAGGACAGAGTATAGTACTGAGAAGAGATGTTTTGCTATTGCCACTGGCCTGAATTTCGCTGGTAGATATGCATAGATACATTCATGAGATCGAGCAGTAATTGCATCCGAGCAAACGTGGCGCCTGACTGATAGGGCTGGAAAAAGGTTAGTGGTTCCTACCTTTCTTGTAAGCTCGCTTAACAACTTCCTCCCATGTGGGTTCAGCCAGTTCTGCCCGCGCGGGCTCCATCCTAGCCGTCAGATCATTGCAAGCTTTTATTGTCGCGAACGCGACGCACTCGCTTGTTATGCTACCGTTGCTGGCCATGGCGTTGGGGGAGGTGAAAGTGTCGCTTCCACGGACTGATATCTACAAAAAAATGTTTTGGGTAACTTCATCAAGGAGGAGTTTTGGGCGAAGGGTGTCAAGATCCGGCGATTCCGCTGCCGATTCCCTGACACTGTGGGGTTGCGTAATGGATCGCAGCCATAGGTTTTTGTAGTTTTTTAATGTATGCTACTTTTAAGGTATTTACCTATCTTCGGGCCACTAATTGCCTGAAATAAAGATAAAGTAATACCAACCTTATCAAGCGGCACCTTCAACGTGTGCGCACACACTTGCGCCACTTTAGTATTGATCCCCTGTCCCATCTCTATCCCGCCGTGCGATATCACCACCGTTCCATCGGCATGGTACACGGAAATAGACACGGGGAAATTCCACGAATATCCTATAGGATAGCACATGATCGAAATCTCTAGAGCTCGCTTTTTCCAAGCGTTTTCAGAATTGTACTTCGCTATTTCTGCTTTGCGCTCATCGTATTTAATGTCAGTTTTGAATGATAAGAGTAAGTCTTTGACGGATTCGTGTTTGGGCAATAAGTGCTGTATTTTTATGGCGCTAGGGTCCTTTTTCGTGGCGTGCGCGATTCTGTGCATTATGTGCTCGAGTATTGCTATGCCTTCAGTTGTCCCTGAAATAAATAAAACGTTGGAAACGAAGGTCTTCAGCTAAATGAACTATACATTTGTATAAGAAATTATATTTTGTATGTATGAAATTTTCCTTTGTCCTTATGGGAGGTGATGATGATGCATGCACCACAACTAGGCACTCTCTCCTCCCGTGTAGGAAACGGAATTACCTATAATTGAGATTAGAAAAAGAACAGGTTGGAACTTTGCATATTGTGACTGTCAAACAGCGGCGGAGCGTGAACTAATCTAGCCAAGAGCTAAGTCGCATTTGCGAGGCTCTTTTCTTTCAATGTGTATTCCCATGATAATAAAAAGTTAAGTGCGAAGCCTTAGGCGAGGGGCCGGTTCGCACACGCTACTGGTCAAATCTTAGTGCTTGACAACCTAGTTACCTGTCTTGTTCCATCTGTTACATTTATAATGATGTAAAAGATAACAAATAAACAACTCTGAAAAATAGGTATTCAACTTTTGTGGCTTATGTTTTCCTACATGGTATGGTATACTAACCGGGAGCGCGACACCAGGTGTTGGAATGCTTGTCGGTCAGCACGCTGTGCCCAGTGATGGCCCAACGGCTGGTCTCATACAAGTTGGCCAGCACGCCGGCTATATCGCCGCCCGAACTGTCGTTGAACGAATATCCGCATTCGGAATAGTACTTCATGTCCACGTACTGGATTACGCCTTCGTCGTTTATGCCTATCTGTAAGATTCGCAAGATTTAGAAAAGTTATGACAAATAAACAAATAATAGGCTCATTTTAACACCGCTTTATTAAACAATCCGTTGCTTATTTTGTCTTCATCATTCTATAAATGCAATCAAGATTAGGCTATAAGTTATCCATATTCCTTAAAAATTGACCGATTCGCTTAGCAATTAAGTTCTGTTACCTAGAAAATGTTTTCCAAAATATATTTGTTGTAGGCTTCATGCTTAGAATTATCGAGTTTTCACTTTTGGTGGAGCTACATTTTGTTCTTTAATAACTACGACATCACTGTACTGTAAAAAAGTTATGACTAACCTCATATTCAGCCTTACAAGGCTGCCTTTTTCCTACAATCTGCATATTATCGGTGAGCGGGAGGACGAGTGTCGCCGTCCTGCTCAACGAGCGAGCCACGAGCGCGCACGCGCACGCGAACATTGCCGAGCGGGACGCTTTGCCGCCGTAAGCTCCGCCCACCCGGGGCACTTGCACTTCCACCCTGTATAAAGAAAAGTTAAAAAAATCAATTTAAAAACTGGAAGCCGATTCTGTTTTAAAAAGTTGATAATGTTTCGATTTTCACTACGCTTGTTCACGGGTAATAGATGTATGCTGCGCCGAAATATCGGAAGCTCAAAAACAATCACGGTCCATATCCCGGTCGATTTAAGTCTAGTGAAAATAACCGGTTATCAAAACTGTTAATGTTTCGATCTTATTTTCATACAATCATAAGGCATCTCACGCGCACCATTATATACGAGCGAGATGCATTATGAGACGATACATGCCTGTTTGTAATTTGTAAGGACCAAAGATGGCTCACGTTAAATGGGTCGTCTAGGTATCAAATTATCTAATGTTTTATTATCTTACTGCTGGTACACGACCTAATCATATTGTTACGAGATCGAATTTGGACCACTGAACTTGAACTCTAAGGCACAGGTGCTTACCTAGTTTAGGGGTCGAAAGTTCGACCACTCCATACTGTCATATTTGTACAAACTCTTGTGTACTGTGTTCATTATGTAACGTACTCTTTTATGTACAATAAGGTTAATTATTATTTTTAAAAAAAGTTGAATCTTTTATAGAATACCTGGTTATTTTAAAAACATTATAATTTAGGTGAAGATTAATGACGATATTCATAAAGTTAATAATCGTTTCCAACACTTTGACATATTGTTTGTTAGAAAGGGAAAAATGCAGTTTTGCCAAATTTATAATTTTGATTACGATATATTCAAATAAATAAATAAAATAGTAACGGAGAGAGAGTATATTTAATAGTACTAACTGGTTCTCCTGAATGTTAAGCGCCTGGCTGACAGCAACTTGTACCAAATCCATCCATTGCGTGGAGGACCGCACCACCAGACCATTCTCGGTATTGGTAACGGTGCAGCACTGCGTCTCCATAGTGTAGTGGTACTGCGACGGAACGGAAAAGCTGCCTTTTATCACTTGGGTGGTATCCACTCCTTTATTTGTCGGTTTGACTGATATGTCTTCTCTAACCTGCAAAGAATGTATTGCGGTTTTGCTAAGCATCTTGTTCGTAAACATCCATTGTATATTGGTTTGTTTCTGTTTGTAAACTACTGCCAACGTCCATTTTACACTATATTAATGATTATATTCAATTATTCATAAACGTTAGTTAAATTATCTCTGTCGCACAGTAGTGTGCCGCCTTTTCAGGAGCCTTAAACGCGTCCTTTATTATCACAACGGAATATATTTCTCCTTCCGTTTTTGTACTTTACTTCGAAGTTTCTTAACCCTTTTCCAGGCATAGTACGATTTGTCGACCAGATACGTTCCAATAGAATTTTAACTTTAGCATTCAGATTTAAGGTTCAAATTAGATTGCACTTTCGGGAAATGTGACGTATCTTCAAATAAATCATTAAAGCTGGTTTAATGGACTTCTTATATTTGGATTTTTTGGAAAAACCTTGTAGAATGGTGCGGCCTGGAAATGGGTTAAACCAGCTTATGGTTGAAAGAAACAATTATAAAGACTTGTCAGTTGAATCAATACATTAGTAGGACTTCAGAGCTGTTCAAACTTCAGCCCTACCTATCTATTTTCTATACGTACCTTTACCTTTCGTCGTCTGCAGCCTTCCACGCGTCTTCTATCCTAAGCACCGGGTTCTTTTAATTCTTATTCGAACTCGCCAAGTTTTCTTTGTCTGATTGACAATACCCGTAGTAGAACTTAAGAGCTGTCTATCGTTCTTACTTACCCCGTCTATCCTGGAGCCTTCAAAGCGTCTTCATTTTTGTACTTGACTCTAACTAAACCTGCAGTTTTCAAAGTCAGCTTATTTTATATTTACATCGGCTAACCATCGCTATTAGTCCTGTAGACTGTCCGTAGTAGGACAATTTAGACCTCACTAAGACTTTTTCGTCTTATTCTTATCTATACCCGTAATAGGACTAATGAGGTGTCTTCTGTTCTTACCCGTCTATTCTTATCTTGAGCATTTAAAGCGTCTTCAATGCTAAGCACCGGTGTTTTTTCATTTTTGTACTGAACTCTAACTAAACCCGCAGCTTTCAAGGCCAGCTTATGGCTGACTGCAGCTATGAGTCCTATAGGCTGTCCGTAGTAGGACACTTTAGAACTCGCCAGGATTTCTTCGTCTGATTCTTGCCACGGAACGTCGGATGGCGTGAAGGAATTCTTTCCGGGGATGTCTTTGGCGGTGAAGAATGATACTACGCCTGGAAGTTTCTGGAAGAAATGCGTTTTGAAGATATTTTATGGTCTAAACGCTTTGTATTGCATAGGTAAAGCTTCAAGGAATTTTAAGTTATATAATTTCTTATTTATTTACTTACCAGGACTTCGCTAGCGTCGATTTTATCAATCTCTCCCACGCAGATAGTAGAGAGGACGAAGGCGACATGCACTTCTCTTGGAGATGTGTTCACGTCACATGTGTACTTCGCTTCCCCCGAACACTGTGAAACGTAAACATAAACAGTTAAATCCATAGTCTCGTTACGCTCACCATACAAAATATATGCTAGGAAATTTTTAACGTTGTTGAAAAGTGTTCGACTTTCTTTTATTAAAAGAAATGTATGAAAATATCCGTGATAAAGATCTGGGTTTCGCAAGATACTGGACGCGGGAAAGGTTTGTATCGAGCGCTATTGTAACTAGAGAGAGACAAGTGTAGTGTGCGAGTGGGACCTGCGCGAGGGCCTCCAGCTTGGGCACGGGCTGGTTGAGCGGCCAGAGTGACTTATCCGTGTCAAAGGTCTGGGTCCCGCGAGATACTGGTCGCGGTAAAGGTTTGCCACCGCTGGCGAATCGCGGGTTCACTGATACTTCTGGCGCTATTGAGAGAAGGGCCTGGAACAAAAAGATAACTTATAACTTTTACACAACACAATACTTTTATTTCATAACTTAAGAAAAGGTTAAGTAAGGTATCTCTGTAATTTGTCTGAGAGATCATAACTAGAAATACGAGTATGGGCTAGGCAATCAAGGTAATTGACATAGCTTCAAGAGTTTCCGGACTTAAGTGGCAGTGTGCACATTAATCGTAAAATCGATGGCCTTTAGAGCAGAAAAGTTGTTGAGTAGGGACCACAAAGCTCCGAACCAATAGGTTGTATTAGATTTAAAGCCCAATAAAACCACATTTTTAATACCGTGGAAAATTTCTACATCTCATTGTAGAAAAGGTGTAAAGTCTAAGAAGAAATTGAACCCTCGAGATTTACATAAGAACTAGATTATATAGGCGTTATACGTTCTGTGATAAATCGAGCGAAGTCCGGCAATGTCGCGGGGCACTTCACCCGACGTCGCTGGCGTCACGTGTCGTTGGACATTTTGTCCCTAGTCTATCCGTGGCTTTAAGATTCTAACTTAACTCAAAGTAAATTTACCGACCTTATAGAACAGTCCCAAGGCGATACTTTTCCTACATTCCGCCGACGGTTCAGGAAGATCTTCCACCGGCATTAACTCTTCAACCAACAGCGGCACTCCCTTCCTCAAAGCATCTTCTAAATTGACACCAATAAGCCCCTTCTCCGTCTTGCTAGCCCTGATGAAGTCGGGAGATATGTTGCCAAAGACTAGGTTGCATTTGGTGATGGCGTTGGAGGTTAGTCTGAATAGGAAGCCGGCGTTTACGATGGCGTGAGCGTTTTGGGCGCGAGGCATTATCTGTACGTAAGATAGAGATAGAAGTAGAGTAGGCCCGGAATAAAGTAGACATCGTTCAGCAACATCAGGTTCACCTGTTCACGTCAGGATATCTACTATCTACTAATGTCTTTTGTTTATAAATTACAATCAAAATTCAATTGTGATACAATCAAAATCTTGAAAGTCGTTTTTGGCTGGCAAATTTGGACCCGGAATACAGGTATTTCCGATACTATACTCTGTATCTTTAAGTATTTAAATAAAAGTAAACAAAATCTACCCTCAAATGGCTCCTTAAGCCAGTTGCCGACCCTTTAAAAACCTGTACACTCCTTTTTGAAGAACTACATACTGTCGCCCCTCGGGAAAACCTCGGCAGGAAGCTCATTCCACAGCCGAAGCGTTCACGGGAGGAAATTCCTCTTAACCGCACAGTACGCGACCATTTTGGTTCTAGGGTGTGAGGATGAACACCCTGCCGACGGCGAGCGGTGCGGTGATAGAAAGCGGCCGTTCATGTCAAACAATTCTTCAGAGCACAGCCCATTGGACAAGCGGATTGTATTGTTGTTGTATATTGAACACACGCCTTATAAATACTCAATCACTAACAATTCTATGATTAATTTTTTGACTTTGTTACTCCACTTTTCTCTTGTCTTATAAAAAACATTTATTCAGAAGATACCTAAAGTTAATCAATCTAGTATATGTTTTTACCTTATAAGTTCTTATATGGTTGTTCTCAGAAAGCGGCGGCAGTTTCACGTCCAATATCAACTTGTCTTTCAGATCCAAGTTTAGAAAATCTTGCATTTTCATAACGGTTTTTTCTAACTTGCTGTTAACTGCAAAAAAAATAAAAATGTACAAACACATTTCTGATAGTCTTAGTAGTTAGGCGAGAAAACTAATTATGGAAAAAAAATATATTTCTTATTGTAGAGGGTTGATGTGACTGGACAGCGTACTAGCGACAAGTGGTATCGTTGTGTTCAGTAGAAAACCCGGGACCGCCACCTTTGTGACGACACAGTTATCTATATAAATCTCGATGGCTTCCCGTGTGAAGCTGAAAACTGAGCTGCAGGAAAGCAGAGCTTGTAATCGAACTCGCAGAGTGAGCGAGCCCGACGGCTAAGCTCCGCAAAGATAATGTGTAGAGTTTCCTTCGAGTCTGAAGTCGAGCTGTAGAGAAGCATACAACTTGGAATTGAACCAGTGGCCAAGTGTAAGCAAGACCGAAAGTCAAGCTTGGCTTAGTATTTCAGTAAGACCAATAACTTTCCTGCAGCGCATTTATGCGTGGCCAAAACCAATGGCCGAGCTCCACGAAGGACCGAAGAACTTCCGCGTGAGGCCAAGCTGCAGGAGAACATAGCCTGGATAATCAATATGATCTCGATTCTCTTGCTCCTCAACCTTTAGCATTGCATGGAAGCGCGACTTGCTTGGATGTTTTGAGCCTTTAGCCGAATGCACTTTTAATAAATTTCATATTTGAGTCATATTTGAGGCATTTAATCTGCAACTCTAAAGGAGTTACATACGCGTTGCCGACCCTAACACTCCGCACCCTCGTTGAGCTCTGGCAACCTTACTCACCGGCAGAAACACACCACTATGAGTAGAGTTTTATTTAGCTACGGTTTTCTGTAAGGTGGAGGTACTTCCCTAGTTGGGCTCTACTCTAGATCTGGAATGACATCTGCTGCGCTGTGCCCTACCACACAAAGCGAGATGACATTCACAAAGCCCATACCTCCCTTTCTGTATTTTTTTTCCACAGGCAACTAATGCTCGTCGAGACAATTCTAAAAACCCCAACACACAATTAGTTTGCGTTGTTTTATCACAAAATTCCCATGGCCACCTCCTGTCTCCATCATCAGATCAGCTCCATGTCATCATAATATTGCATTGTCATCCGATTTACATATATGCAATAGAAAATCGGGAATTAGGTCAAATTTAGCTTCCAAAATTTGACCCGCACTAAATAACAATCATACATACTAACAGTGCAAGTTAACAACCATACCTATAGTGACGTTAGCCTCCACGGTTTCGAGAAGCAGGAACACATCTGAGGGGAACGCATGATGCGCCGCCTTCATCGCCAAGTTACCACCGATTGTGCCAATCTAGAAGTTATCAAATTTCGTCAATAACTTGAAAAAGTATTAGTCAAACCAATAAAGTTCATGTCTTTTCATCACACTTGCTCGAAAAAGATCTTATTTCATGCAGGTGTGCTGAAGGACAAAGGCCTATTTTGTTCCCGCGGGAGTTATGGATTGTGAAAAAAAGGTATTACTCCCTAGGGAGTTCTTTCTTCTTTAGTTATGCCACTTATTCATACAAACCAAGTAGCATAAATAAGTTTTACTTTTGTTTATGTTTAAAATTATTTGATTTGATTAATTCAACAGCCGTTTATAATATTTTTACATAATTTTCAATTGTGGCTGAATGCCGAATAGGTCTGTGCCTTGCCTTCGATGCCTCACCTGCCAAGAAATTACAAAATGGCGGACGAATGTTTGATATGTCACCGTATTTAAGAATTATTTTGCTTAAAATTTAGTTTTTTCTTCGCAAGTGTGATGAAAAACATTGTATGTAACTCCGGGGGTAAGAATATTGCAAACTCGGGTCTTTAATTCCCTCCAGCCTGCGGCTGTCGGGAATTACCACCCTCGTTTCCAAAATTTAACTTACCCCCCTCGTTGCACAATGTACTATTGTAGGGCTCCTTTAGAGGATTTAAAGATGATAGGGTATATTGGCAAGGGCTTACATTTCTAACAGGCACATGGGCCACAAGATCCAGATGATCATAGAAGTGCTTCAGATACCGGAAGTCGCTCTCATTGGAGCGAAGTGTGCAGGCAGTCATGACTTCCGTTAGCGCCATACCTGCGCCTAGTACTAGGTTCATGTCTTTGAAGGACTCCTTTAGAGCGGTGATAGAGGATATGTCGATAAGGACGCGGGCGTCTGTCGTTATTGGGTACACACCTGCATAAAAATCAGGGCGGTACAAAAAAAATATGGTGCTTCTTATTAAAAAAAAAAACTAAAACGATGACTCTATCACGGATCAGGTGGCTTCAAAATTTATTCGAGGAACATTGAAACTTAGATACATTCCAGAGCCCAAAAACTTGACTACTTTCGTTATCACGCCCCAGGTTTTTGACTCTCGCTTCTTTTTCGGGGTGGGATTGGAAGGACTCGCGAGCAGCAGTTTGAAGACCCACTGCTATAAGACACAGAGGTGACAGGAGTATACATATTACCATATTAGTGTGCTAAAGTCAAAACAAACAGCGGTTTCAATAGAAGTAAAAAGAAAATCAAATGAATTGAATTAATATGCCCCGCCGCCGGCGCGCATAACAACCTATTGTAATCAAATAATTTACAAACATTAGAAAACGAGTGCAAATTTAGGTATTCTTTAGTACGCGACAGCATAGTTGCATGTGAATAGGAAGCAAAAATCACATTGAATGGGAATGCGAATAGCTGTAGGTAACATGTCATCAAATATGGTTTCAAATATGATACCTTTTCCTGTGTTTCCGGCAATGAGACGGTAACTATCAGTCCCTTCTCTGCTGAGCACCTAAAAATATAAGGACTGTTTTTAATGTCCTCCGACATGAATAGATACTACAAGTTATATGTTAAAGAATGAACAGCATTATTTTTCTAATCATCACTACGATTTGCAAATTGTTTAATGAACAGATACAATGTTTGTACCAGTTTAGTAGAACAGGTAGGTACATTTTTGTACTACAAACCTTAAATACATCCTTGATATTATAGGCCTTGTACCACCGATTCACTTTCATCTCCACTTGTAATAACACTTCGGGTTTGCTTTCTATCAAGCACCAATCTTCTTCACCGTCACATTTCTTCTCACACTTGTGAAGGCATTTTATTTTATCTAGGTCTTCCATGTCCTGTTAAAAGAAATTCTCTTAAGTACTTAATTACTACCTACGATATATTGGTATTGACAAGGACCAACTACTCGATGTTATACCTATTATGTAAACAAGGAGCCTTGTACTGACAAGGCTCCAAATTAAAATCATTTGCGTTTCGTTCTGCTATCTTTACATGATATACAACTTTACATATTACAGCTTTAGAAATTCAAACACGTATTAGGCAGATTTTAGGTGTCACAATAGTCTCCCTCTGCACGGAGCTTTTAGTCTTTGACGGCTACAATACTGCTCAATTTGCAGAGAAATAGATTTGGTGCCTAGGTACATCAGGTACAGCTTCTGTTGTGTCTCGGTAATCGACAACATTTTATATATAGTGTTGTAACAAGTAAGTTGACAGTAGAATGTACAGAATCCGATACCGACCTGTACTTTCTTCTTTAGTCTTTCATCAGCGTCAGTGGCGAAGCTCTTGAAGGCGTCCAGAATGGGCCGGTAGCCTGTACAACGACACATGTTGCCTCCGAAAGAGTTTTCAACTTGCTGCATGGTTAGTCGCTTATGCGAGCTCTCGTAGAGGCTAAAACAACTTTTTTTTGTAGATATTTCGCAAGCATAAGTCGCACGTTGAATCGTAAGCCTCAGCAAATAGGACATCCATTCTTTACAAGCAGTGCTATTCAGTAGGTAACGGGAAGCGAGGCGAAGCCAATTAAGGACCTCATATGACTGGATAGATTAATTAATCTACACTACTACTACCTAGATTAATTAACAATAATCTTTCCGATATTTATTTTCTACTTATACGCTGAAATATGAGGATAAATATATTTGCGATACATTGTACTAATTTATATGATAACATTTTCTGAAATCACAATAAAAACGGTTTCCATACATTGATGTGTATCGTGCCAAATTAGTATGGGACACCTAATTATTTTTTGCAATTTCAGGTTTGCTCTCATAACAAAAGTTGCTCACAGGATTGAGTACGGTCGCGTCGCAAACCTATAAGTATATACATCTCGTATCACGTAAAAAATTACATCCTTTATAGGCGTCGCGTATAATCGTAGCGTAGCCCATACCTCTATGCAAAACACGAATTCAACTCCTGTCCATCCAGGAAGCATCTACCTAGTATTACCTGTACATATTCATGACCCATCCCGGCGTGCAGTACCCGCACTGCGAGCCGTTGAAGGCTGCAAGCCGTCTCTGGATGGGATGGTAGCCGTCTTTGCGGTTCCCGGCCCCCTCCACTGTGGTGATGTCCCAGTCGTGACAGGATAACACGTGGACCAGGCACTGGGGGATAACAAATATTTAAAGTTCTTTTACCGTATTTATTCAAGACTACAAAAGCGGCCAGTCGGACTCGCCCATGAAGGGTTCCGTACCATTTATGACGTATTAAAAAAAACTACTTACTAGATCTCGTTCAAACCAATTTTCGGTGGAAGTTTGCATGGTAATGTATATCATATATTTTTTTTTTATCATTCTGTTATTTTAGAAGTTACAGGGGGGGGGGGGACACATTTAATCACTTTGGAAGTGTCTCTCGTGCAAACTATTCAGTTTAGAAAAAAATGATATTAGGAACCTCATTATCATTTTTGAAGACCAATCTCATAACCCACACGTATGGGTTTGATGAAAAAAAAAATTTATTTTTTTATTTTATGACGTATTAAAAAAAACTACTTACTAGATCTTGTTCAAACCAATTTTCGGTGGAAGTTTGCATGGTAATGTATATCATATATCTTTTTTATTTGTATCATTCTGTTATTTTAGAAGTTACAGGGGGGGGGGGGCACATTTAATCACTTTGGAAGCGTCTCTCGCGCAAACTATTCAGCTTAGAAAAAAATGATATTAGAAACCTCAATATCATTTTTGAAGACCTATCTCATACCCCACACGTAAGGGTTTGATGAAAAAAAAATTTTTTGTTTAATTTTATAACGTATTAAAAAAACTACTTACTAGATCTCGTTCAAAGCGATTTTCGGTGGAAGTTTGCATGGTAATGTACATCATATATTTTTTTTATTTGTATCATTCTCTTATTTTAGAAGTTACAAGGGGGTGGGGGGGGGGGGGGGGGGACACATTTTACCACTTTGGAAGTGTCTCTCGCGCAAATTATTCAGTTTAGAAAAAAAATATATTAGAAACCTTAATATCATTTTTGAAGACCTATCTATACCCCACACGTTTGGGTTTGATGAAAAAAATTTTTTTGAGTTTCAGTTCTAAGTATGGGGAACCTCCAAAATTTATTATTATTTTTTAATTTTTGTGTGAAAATATTAATGCGGTTCATAGAATACATCTACTTACCAAGTTTGAACAGTATAGTTCTTATAGTTTCGGAAAAAAGTGGCTGTGACATAAACGGACAGACAGACAGACATGACGAATCTATAAGGGTTCCGTTTTTTGCCATTTGGCTACGGAACCCTAAAAATAAGTACTCAGGCCCGTACCCGCGCATTTTATCAGGCGAGGAAACGATTTGTGCACGAGGAAATTGCCTCGTGGGTATGCTCGCTCTGTGTGGACCCGCCTAATTAATATTTTTTGTAGATTCCGTTTTTTTTTAATGGCAGGGCCGTAGCAGTTTAAGTAAGAAGTTTACAGCTTGCAGAGTTATTAGTATCGTTATTTGCAGTCCTTTACTTACCTCTTGTTTTCCATAAAACCATGTACCACACATATGTAAATGTTTTTTAGCAGAGTTTAGGTAATTGACTAGTCACTTATCATTCCCTTTTAAATTGTAATGTAAATATGGCAACAATTAAATATAAGTAATTCAAACATAGAACAATAGAATAAACATGAGTACCTACCTACAACATATATGAATAACTACCTCAAGGTTGAAATACTTATCTATGATTATTATGTTATTGTTTGGTACAGTCAGCGTCAAATACTTTGTAGCAACCAAAGTAGCCAAATAGTTCGGTACACCCTATATTTAGTATGGTGTACCGAACTATTTGGCCACTTTGACTGCTACAAAGTATTTGACGCTGACTGTACTTACTGTTATTATAGACCTGCTACAATTGGATGCTTAGTACAATCAAGGTCTAAAAATACTGATGCTGATAAAGGGCCAAAAATATCTACTTATACCTTAATATTACGTAATAATGATGTGTTCATATAATTTTGGCGCTTTGTCCATATCTATATTTTAGATATTGACCACTTAACTGTACATTACCTACTTACCTAAAATCCAATTTTATAACAAGACATGCATAGAATTTATAATCTACAACTAAATATCCCTTTTTTATGGTGCATTTTGTAGAAAAGACTAACTAAAAGTTCAACAAAAAAGTCATAAAATTGGCATATTCTTAAACATTTCAATTTGTGAATATTTAAATAAGATCAGAACTTACCGAGTTAACCGCAAATACATGTTTCTCCCCAGTGGTGGGGTGTGTTTGGGAGACGGACACAACACAGGCTCCGCAGCCACCCTCATGGCACATGGCCTTTGTGCCATGTAGGTTCAGGTAGTTCCGGATGTAATCATTCAGTGATGTGTCTGGAGTCACTTCTGATCCCACTAAAATGATTTTTTTTTTCTTAGTACAATAGGTGCTCCCTAATACGGCAGTTAGCATCTTAGATTGCCCACTCTATAATCCAGCAATTAACACAGCCAAACGCCAGGTTACAGAACGGTTGCATTGTTTGGTAGTACCACTAGCGCCATGTGTTTGTTTTCATGCTTGTATTTCCCAGAGAAACCCACTCCTACATTTCTAACAATCTGGCAAAGGGGGAAAAATCGAGTGCCAGATTACTGAGCACCTACTGTATTAGTATATTATTATTTTAGTTAGACTACAATTAATAAATCCAAAAAGATGAAATTATTTTTTGACAAGGTATACTTTTTTGTTTCATTTAACAAAATAATATTATTTTGTGTTTGTCAGCACAACTGGAGGGACTCTGATGGATTAACACATTCACTGCCGGGAACCCACCTGGTGGGCACTCGTGAACTTTGTTCAGATGCCGGACAACCCGCTGGGCGGGTTGTTTTGTACGCAGCTATAGACCACCGGTTTCTGGGGTAGTGCGCCGTTTTTTGTCTGGCAGTGAATGTGTTAAATCATTAAATAAACTAGCAGGCACTGCTCACTCCATCTTTATTATTTTAGTATAATTATTTGTTACTTACATAGAGCTACCTTGTCTCCATTTATTGTAAAAAATATTTTGTCCATTTTCCCAATCTCAATAAATAATTTAATGACGTATGTGTCTAATAAGTTGATGTTCCACGCAAGTCACCGAGATCCATCTAAAAAACTACGCATCTATGATACCAAGAACACTGCTTGTTATAAATAATTCAATAATTTATGGCACATAAACAATTCATTTATTGACTATTCATTCTAAAGTACCTAAGCAACCATAACTATGTCGCAGAACTGGTTATACTTGAGATAAAAATGAAATAAAAACACATGGAAAAACACCTTTCACTTTTAGTGGAAAAAAATTAAACTTTTGAATGAACAATGACGCTGTTTAAACAATGTTTAGCTGAGTAAAGTTAAATTAAAACACTGTTTAAAAAGTTATATAATATGTTTAAAGTTGGTAAAACTTTTAAAATTTGTGTTTGTAAATCCAATTTCGGCAGAAGCCAAAAACTAACATAACTTTGAATAAACTTTCGCGCTTGCCGAGAAGATTTCTTATTATTCGTGACATTCGTACTGTAATGTCAATGTGGTCAACACTGGAAGCAACAAAGCAAAATAAGTCGAATTATATGAGAGAGTTGATTTAACGTATCGTAGATGGTATTTATCTCAAGGAATTAAGTTGTGAAATCGCGTAACATTGCTGCACACAATATCTGCTCCCATTGATGTGTTTCACGCAGAGACTTGTTTTACGCTTCGCTTGTGACAACGACAAGAGTATTTTATACAATCGTGATATAATAGAGAGCTTTTCAGTCGAGTACCGTGTTTTGGCAACGAAGCTTGCTAAGTTGCCAAAGTAAGGTACAAGATTGAAAAGCTTGATTATATCAGTATTGTATACAATACTTTTTCTATGAGTTAATAAAAATAATACTTTAAACTAATAAAATCATACAGGTAAACAAACCAAAAGTATACAACTATAGATTATCAAAGGACAATCTCATGTCAAACATAGACAGAGAGAATCATACTATCTTTGTTTTACACTAGTAGTTGCACCCAAAAAAAGGATGAGTATAGTTTTTTTGTTCTTATTTACTGACAATTTGGTTTGACCAACTATATTTAAGATACGCGAGCAACCGCAATACCTTCATACTCATACGCGCCCTGGCCGTCGGGACCCGGCTGGGTGGTCAACGACACCTTCACAAATTGCGGGGTTCTTTCTCTTTTACTCTCACTAAGATGTAATTAGAGTGACAGAGAAAAATGCCCGCAATTGACGAACTTCGATTTTCGCGGTTATAGCCCTGGTACTTTGCTCTTTGCTAAATTCAATTTTTAGACAGTTTTTTTTCTCGATTTTGGCCACCGTAGCCTATGGAGACTAACAAGAAATGGTAAGCGGTTTTCGTAGTCTGTGGATGTTGCTATATTAAGGGTTATGTGCGTTTATGACTTATGAAGCAATTGTTTCTACTATATAACCTAAAATAAATAATTAATTTGAGCTATAGTTTTGTTTCGTCCTCTTGACCGCGGCGAGCTGTGATTGGTCCATTTCATTATAGTTAACTAAGCCGTTTCGAAATGAATATTATAGTTGAGTTGGAAGCCCATACATGAAAAGTACCGAATTACAGTTTGGTTCATGAAATCTTAATTCAACCATTACAGTCGACGAGTAGAAAAACAATAATAGCGCTTTCTTTGCTATTCCTACTGAAAGATACATAAGACTATCCCGTTCGGTCATTTCCCAAGTTAGGCTGAAGTTATTAAAAAAGTTAAGCTTAATTAATTAAAATTAGTTAATTTCTGGAATATTCAAGTTTCATGTATCGATACATACTGAAAGATAATTAAATAATTTTAAATAAATATAATTAATAAAATAATTAAATAAATAAGTCTTTGATTGGAATTTATTTCACTATTAAGAAGGCCAGTTGTTGGTTGTTCAGCAACCAATTGATTGATAAGTATGGGTATGAACAAGTTGAACAACCAACAAATCACTTAAACTTCCTTTTGATTAGAGTTAGGAAACGCCAAAGTGCGATAAAAGTGGATTGGCCTCTAACTTTTGCGCCATTTTGCATTCGTTGAGTAGGCATAATTGCCCATGGAGGCATGTCCCATTGATCTTTCACTTTCAAATTGACCGTAATTTAACAAGGGTTTATTCATACAAATTTGTGACGTGAGTTAAAACTCTTAATAATAGCTAGCTAGATATAATTCACACTTACTTACATAAATATGTACCCACTTGAAAAAAGCTTATCTTACTTATGTCAGGTCAGCCCTTATCGATCTCAGGCACTTGAGACAGAGAAGCATTAAGGTTCGATCACACGGAAGCCGCGGCGGTGTGTAAATGAGATATCGCTCTATAATGTTGAAAGCGCTGTCTCTCTCACACATTGGTCCGCGTCCATGTGACTGAAGCCTTAGGCCAATATTGGAATCTCAATTAAGTATACCTACATAAGTTAAAATGAAATTTTGCTAAAAAAGGATTTCAAAGAGATACCAAGGATGAGCTTACATTTTTTATTTTTTAATAGGTACAGTCAACCAATTTGATTCCTAGGCCACTATAGAACCATGCCATAATGACTTCTACGACAGTGCTTATTGAGTGATGCGTGTCAAGTATAAAGCGACAAGGTTCTATAGTGGCCTAGGATTCAAATTGGTTGACTGTACCTTATAGTTTTTTTTTTTCATTTCCTTTTTTCAGTACCCCTAGTGTAAATATTTTCGACAGCGAAACGTGACGTACGCGTTTGCGTTAAGTGTCATTTTGTATAGGATTTTGAGTTTCCAAAACGTCCCGCTTGGCGCGCTCTTTCTAAATCCAATACAAAATGAGACTAAACGCAAACGCGTACGTCACGTTTCAAAATAGAATTTATTTACACTAGGGGTACTGTTTATCATGTACTTAAGTAGGTATGTAGGTATTGTTTTATGAAATATATAAAGTATTTTTCTACAGCAAAAATACAATACACAAAGTATTTTAACAAAATGATATGATACTATCGTGACGTGATATCGGTGATATAATAAATATATATAGGAATACCGGGTGGGGCCTGTAACAGAAGCAAAAAATTTAACTGTAAGCTGTACTCCTCAACCCAACAGTTGTTCAACGACCTTTAAAAATTTGTTTTTTTTGCAGTTTATTCTAAAAAGCAATGTATTGTAAATTTTGTTATGTTTAAGACGTGACAAACAACGTCAATTACAATGACGGTGGCGTATATTGAAGATAATAGGTATATACTTTATAAGGAAACTAGACTTCATAATTTTTAAAAGTTAATTGAACAAAATTCTCACTGTTTGATAAGTACCTGCAATCTATGTTTTAATAGGGATATTTCCCATGTGTTTATAATAAATTATTTCACACCATGGACGAAATAAAGCTAAAAAGAATTATCTTCTACTTTTTTCTAATAATTAATTAATTAAGTATTAGAAAAAAGTAGAGAGCGGATATTTTTTCACACTTTAACACTTTTAGGTTTCCGATTTATTAAATAGAAAATTTAATAAATCGGAAACCTGGAACTAAAAAAAGTAGGTGACTTGACCGTGACGCCATAGTTCAGTTTTCATATAAGTTCCATAGTGACTAATCATCTTGACAGGTAAATGTTAATAAACACTAGTAGTCTTTTTTTTATAAAATATTAAAGTCCGTCCCTGAGTCGCTCTACAAATTTGAATCTCTAATATTCTTTTAAATATTGACGTACCTATACTTCATACGTATACCAGAGACCCGTAAATAACAAGCACGTTTTACGAGTATGTGCCTCTGCCTACATTATTAAATAATAAAATAATATTATAGGTAATTGAATATTATGGGATAATCATGCCAAATCTACCTTGTCCCACAGGAAGCTCAATAAGGCTTGTGTTTTGTGGGTACTATATAACGATATCGGATATATTATAGCCGGTCAAACGACTTTGTCAGTAGAAAAAGGCGCGAAACTCAAATTTTACCCTTCCCGCCAATTTTTTTTTATTTGCCGCTTTTTTCTACTAACGGAAATGGCTTGACAGTCTATAAGTATATAACGAATAGATATATACAAATACTTATTAAATATATAATAAAATATCCATAACTCAGGAAAAGGTATCTGCGAGAAACACACAAATAAATGCCCATACCAAGGCAAGCAAAGCTTAGCTTTAAAAGAGATATCGCGTTGAGTACATTAGTTATTTGCTGTACAAGGGGGAAAAGTTGTTGTTTAATCTCTCATGCTAATATTGATAACCGAGCAAGTGGAATCTTGAGCGTTTTCAAGGCACGAGGGTCAAACAACCTTTGCTACACCCAGTGAAACTCAATTTTTTGCACCAAATCAACGCGAGTTCAGTGTTGTCTGAAAAACGTTTATTACAAATTAAATCCAAATGTACGCTATTGAATATTTATTACTTATTCAAAAACCTAATTCAAAAGTCAATTCTACCAGCCGACGTGAGGCTCAATCTAAAATTGGCATCAAGTTACTTTTCCACTCTACTCTAGGGTATAAAATGCAACTTTCTTATTAGCTTTTGAGCCTTTACGAGCTGGTGTATATTCTATTTTTATATGCATTGGTATGCATGTACCTATTATAGGATCTGTCGAAATGATAGTTTGCTATAGCTAGCAGTCTGTGGGCCTACCGCGAAAACCGAATTTCGCAAATTGCAGGGATCTTTCTCTTTTACTCTCACTAAGACGTAATTAGAGTGACAGAGAAAAATGCCCGCAATTGACGAACTTCGATTTTCGCGGTTGTAACCCTGGTCCAGGCCTGAAGCCCGATTGTCTCATTTCAAACCTAGACGGAGAGTACCTACCTATATTTTATATTTTTCGTAATTTTGGAGTTAGTCCCCTAATAAAGTTCAGTATGCCATATACAGATTTACTTCGCAAAACATGGCAGGGTTGCAAAAACACCCTGTAATTTGTCGTTTCATCGACTATTTGACAATCTATGTTTGTACGCGTCTCTAGTTTGAACTTGCATCCAGAACGGGAAGCTCTCATATTACTAATTAGCCAGTATAAGTATAACACAGGGAGAGACAGTTGTGTTCAAAAATATTTCTATTTAATATTTTTGCACAGAAAAATATAATTTAGCTAATTATAAATGCACTACATAGGGATTCGATGGTTTCCTTGTTAGCTGTAGCTGACTAATCAAAAAGTTTTGTTTTTTGATCAGTGATAATGATGGCTGAAAAGTGTTGTTTTTGTTTAAAATTGGAGACGGGGTGTATACTGCTGGGGATAGCTACTTTTGTGAGTATTAACCCTTTATTTGCGTGATGTTGGTCTTTAATTTTTTTTTTGTATTTTTTACTAACAAGAACTTTAAGGGAAACTGTTTGTCGATCAGCCTTGGTTATTTAACGGGGTGATACAAACATAATTGTTTTTCTTAATAGAAAAACAAAAATAACTAAATTAATATTTAATAACACGTAACAATCATTAGTTACAAAATATCTCCCTAAGCTTATTTTTATGTATGAAAGTGAGTACTTAGGTATATACCTACCTACATGCCTATTTACGAAGCAATAATTTCACTACATATCATAAACGAGATTAGTTAAATAGGTATACATTGTGGGTCTCTTAAACCTAACAGATTTTAACCATGCATTCCTGAGGTCATGAGGAGCAAAAAATGTTATATGAGTTTTGGTCATATTATCATTGACTGTACCTACTTATGCACACGACACGATATTTCTTTTTACATCTTGGCGAACAAAAAAATTACAATGAATAAGTAAAGTTTTTAATTTACAGATAAGAATTGCGAGTTTCTTTTAAAACAGTGAATGTTTGTCAGTAGGTATGTGTAGGTAGGTAAACCATGTCACAATATACTCGTATAGTGGCAGACAGCTAAAAAGGCGTTTTTTACTTCGTTCACAAAAAATGTACATGTCTAAAACAAGATCGATTTGCGGTCAAAAATACACCTTTAATCTGTCGGGTTTAATAGGCCCACTAACTCCTCATTTAATTTTAATTACTATAACATTGAATTCTGGTTAAGCTTTAATTACATAAAAAAACTTGCGGTTTATGGTATTTTTGACTAACATACAATGTATGGTACCTATGGTAGTAATGATTTATTTTAAGATTATTATAATGTAATGATTACCTGCCCAGAATTGCCTCTTGTACTCTTGTATTTACAAATGTTGCTATGTATTTTACAGTACATATGGTGTTACTTTACCGCACTAGTGCGAAAATTAGCATATTACGTTACTATGTCGAATATTAAAAGGGCCATATGTACTGTAAAACGTTGTACGATACATGTGCGAATAGGTAATTCGCAACTCGTGTCGATTTAAAACACTCCCGTCGGTCGTGTTCCAATTTATCGCCACTCGTTTCGAATTTCCTATTTTTCGCACTTGTATCGTAATGTACTATTTCATATCACTATATTATGTCACTATAAATGTAGGTATTCAATTTTAAAAGAGCCCTCGAGGCCTACTAACAAAATAAAATGCCTACTTACGTCTTATGGCACACTGCATCCGATTCACACGTCGCTCCGACGTGCGAGCGGGATGTCGCTATAATTAATATAATACCCGCATAGCGTTGTCTCGTTCAAACTTCGGAGCGACGTGCGAACCGGATGCAGTGTGCCATGCGCCTACTATTTATTGTAAACAAACAGATGCTTATATTTACTATTATTTCTACCTGTATAACATAATATGACATACCTATTGCAACTACTTAGGTACTCGCAAATAGTAAGAGCGAGTGGTTGACTCAAACTAGTTGAGTTTGAGTCAACCAAATAGGTAAACAATGAGCCATTTTCCAGAGCATGTGTAATGAAAATATAATTAATTACATTTACATCTTATCATAATAAAGCTTCCTAGTTTAACTACGGAACCCTAAAAACTTGAAACCGACCTTCTGTTAAGCGCCCCAATAAAGATGTCAGTCAAATAGGTCAAGTGTTTGTTTTGGAATGTAGGTACATAATGGCGTCAGGTAGTTGTTACGTCCTGAATGTGCGGGACGGTAATAAATTAAGCTTTTTGATTTTATGAAAACACAACACAACACAATAGAATTCGGCGAATAAGTCGAGTGACCAATAGACGAGACTACATTGCTCTTGTCTGAAATAAAGTATGTACCTCATATGTACCTACTAATATTTATACTGTTTGATCTTTACAAGCTTTTATTTAACTTGCGTAATTAACTGTTAGTATGTATGGGACAAATCTTGCAAGTTAAATTTGACCCACTTCCCGGTTTCCAATGAAGCTGAAAATTTGCATACATATGTAAGTCGGGTGACAATGCAATATTATGGTACCATCAAGCTGATCTGATGATGGAGACAGGAGGTAGCCATAGGAACTCTATGATAAAACAACGCAACCTAATACCTGTGTTTGGGGTTTTTAGAATTTTCTCGATGATTATTAGTTGCCAGTGGAAAAAAAGTACAGTCAGCGATAAAAGCTTGTACCAAAAATGAATTTTTAGCCAAAAACTTATTACATTTAAGTACTTACTTGTTTTTTTACCTAATTGTAAAAAGTTAGGAAAACCAGAAAAATTTAATTACGGGCGATAAATTAAACCAGATATTGTATTTATCCGTAATCATGAATTCAGTTTTTTTAAGTTACTCTTCATTATGACCCCGTAATATTTTTTTTAAAGTTTACCGAGCGGCAATGTACTGCAAACATTACGAGACATAATATGCATGACAATACGAGATACGGGCTATTTATAGTAACTGCCAACAAGTATTGACAGTTATAGGTACTTTAAAAAGCTTGTAACTTGTGTGTTGCGTTACATTGCAGGCCGAATTATTTTGTATGGTTAATATTTTCATATACTGGGTGTTTCCTGTAACATGAACTATAAATTAAACTGTAGACTGTACTCCTCAAACTCGCCAACATTTGTTCAACAACTTTTAAAAATAACTTATGATTTAATTATGATTACACATTGAAGTTAATTCTAAGACGCAATGTCTTTCGAATTTTGTTACGTTTAAAGCGTGACAAGCAACGTCAAACACACTGATTTCAGCGTATATTGAAAATAATATTAAATTTGTATGAAAAAGATAAAATCTAAAGATATCATAATTTTTAAAAGTTGTTAATCAAAAGTTATTATTTGCTCGTGTTGCATGAAACACTCGGTAATTCAGAACCTTTGTTTGATATAGTTCAGGGGGCCTACCGCAAAAACCAAAATTCGCAAATTGTGGGGATCTTTCTCTTTTACTCTCACTAAGACGGAATAAGACTGACAGAGAAACATGCCCGCAATTGACGAACTTCGATTTTCGCGGTTATAGCCCAGAGGGCTTACCGCGAACCACGTTCGACGGGTTGGCTCTCTGTCACGCTTACGTATGAATATACAAGTGCGACAGAGAGGCAACACGTCGAACGTGGTTCGCGGTAGGCCCTCAGAACCCAGAACAGAATGGACCGGTTCATTCATTTCAGTTGCCGATGAAGTGAGGTGTATATTTGTATAAATATTTATGACCTTGACGGCACTAATATGGCTGCCGAGTGCCGATTCTCTGAAAGTCTGCGATGGGCGATACAATTTCGCTGAGTTTCATTTGTTAGTACGCCTAGCTGATACCTGATACGAGTTAAGATTGAATTTCGAGAACTCAGAATTATTTTACATTCCGTACCTACGCGCCAGCTCAGCAATAATACTAAATGAAGCGTAAATATTATGTCTATGATGTCTATTAATAGTTACCGGGAATAATATATTATGCTGATAATAAAATAGGTACCTAAATAAATTGTTATAGTTCCTAAGGGAGCGTGCATGAACTGTAGGCGGCAGCACAGGAGCTGTCAGATTTTTGGCGCGAAGCGTAAATGTGAGGTTTATTGTTCCGATGTAGCCCACAAGATGGCAGAACCTACAATGCACAAGAAAACACTTGACGTGTAAATGTGCATGTTTATGGTTCCGATTCAGACCACAAGATGGCAGACCTCCAACGCGCACGGTCCCTATATAATATTTTTCACATAGCTTAGGTTCTGTGACAGCTGTCATCTCAATACAATTTCTAACCTTAAAATGCCAACTTGTATTGAGATGACAGCTATCACAGAACCCAAGAAGCTATGTGAAAAAAAAACATTATAGCATGCACGGGTCACCAAAATAAATGGCGGACCGTAGTCCGGATCCGAATTTTTTTTTTTAAGTGAATCCTATAATCCTAGAATATAATATGCTGAAGCGATCGACATCCAAATCAAAATGATTTGTTAAGATTTGGTTAGTGCAAATCATTTTCTCCCGAAATGGGATTTCATAGAAAAAAATCCGTTATGTCGCTAGGATCGCAAAGCTATTCGTCCCTCTTAAAACTAGTTAAAACTAACCATTTACCACTAAAAAATATTCCTTTAATTAAAGGAATTAGAAAATTTAGTAAAATTTTAAATACAATTACATAGAATAAAACATTGAACACAAACAAATTTGCACACGTGGCAATAAATGCTAAGTAGAGACCTTCTTTTAAACGAACTCTGCACCGACACTAGAATAGAACAAAGTGAGCGAGTGTCATTATAATAAATGTCATATTTTCTTAGAAATGAGACATTGTTGATGATATTGCCACACTTCAGAGTTAGCTTTGATCCAACTCTAAATACCTACCTAGAGTCCAAATCGTACTTTGACGGAAATATTTTTACAGTACATATGGTGCTACTTTAAAAGAGCCATATGTACTGTAAAACGTTGTACGATACACGTGCGAATAGATAATTCGCAACTCGTGGCGATTTAAAACACTCCCTTCGGTCGCGTTTTAATTAATCACCACTCGTTGCGAATTTGCTATTTTCTGCACTTGTATCGTAAATAACTAATATTTTTCAGGTGGTATCTTTGATCAAGATAATTATCACTGCCGTGATTATATTACCAGTACACGCCGAGGCCTTTAAATCACAGATCCCGAACATCGCATCCAAGCCTCATCACCACATCTTGGAGTTGGTTTCGGACAAATCAGTAAAAACTGTCCTCGTGGGCTTCGCTATGATTGTTTGTCTACTGTGGATCGTAATCTCGGTTATGCTGATCATTGGTATTGTGAAGGTCAGTGCTTGATATAGGTAAATAAATACATAGGGAGTGGTTCGAAAAGTGGAATCTAAGCGTTGCAAGGGTTTCAAGGCACGATGGTTAGACGAACTTTTGCTAGCGAGTGAAACATTTTTTTATCACACCAAGGTGTGGAAAATACTGATTGTAATCACAAATAAAATCCTAATGACGTTCATATTTACTTTTCACCACACCAACTGGTACGGGCCTATAATAGGCCTCTTGATTCTTCAAAAACTAATGAGAAAGTTGCATTTTATTTATCCACATGTGGCGCAAGGGGCAAAGTAATCAGTTGCAAATTTCTTTCCTTATGTTAGCTAGTAGAATTGACTTTTAAATGATGAATTTGAATGATAATTTTTTTATTTCTTCATTTAGATTTGATTTAATTTGTTTTTTTTGTTATTTCGTAGTTTGTAGTTTCCTCGCGTGGTTGTGGTGAAAAATGTTGTGTTTCACTCGGAGGCAAAGTTTCTTTAACCGTCTCAACGCTCAAGATTCCACTACTCGAACCACTCGCTACGCTCGTAGTTAACTATTTGGAATCTTTCGCTTGCTCGGGTATCAATATTAGCACGAGCGGTTAAACATAACTTTGCCCTCGTTGTAAAACAAATAACTATTCGCTGTCTTGTGAAAAAAATGCAACTTTCTCATTACGTTTTGAAGAAAAAAGAGAGCCTGTACTACCTGGTGTTGAAACAGTACTTAATGAAAATTCTAGTCGCCACTTATAAAAATTAGTTCAAAAAATATGGCTCGACGCATACAGTATAGGGTATGGTTATTTATTTTGAGCGAAGTTTGGTCACAACACAATAATAAACAGATTTTTTAACAGCATGGTACTTATTGCAAATATACAGAGTTTAAGTAAACTATAAATTATTATGTTACTTAAATATGTAAATGTTCACTTAGGTAGTTTCTGTACCACACTAAGTCACGTACGCTACATGGTCCTTCGAGCCGGAGATGAACTAAGTCCTCTTTTTACAACTTACAGAAGAGAGTGAACTTCGTGATGACATACTTCCTGTTCGGCGTTGCGATGAGCATCATGTACCTGCTGAGCGCCTTGCTGGAAGTGATCAGCGGTTTCTGGGTCACGAGTCTGATCACCTTCATATTGACATGTAAGTATCAGGACATACGAGTACCTACATTATATTACGTACTGATGTATAGGGGATTCCAAAAAAGTGTCGTGTACGTGTCGCTATTTCTTTAACACTTCTAATAAAGCTAAAAAACTGATATTTGTCATAATAACATCTGATAACTTAGTTTTAAATTAAACGGTATATAAGTAATACAGAGGTAGCCATACGCGTCACGTCCGCTCGTCCGCGATAAAATAGATCTCTTCCTGTAATATCGAGCCTACCTCAGCCTTTTGTGGAATGCTCCTACGTACCCGGACCCGGGACACGGGTACGTCCTTAAACTACGTCCAAAAGAGAGGTATGGGCATTGTGAATGTCATCTCGCTTTGTGTGGTAGGGCACAGCCAGTGGATGTCATTCCAGATCTAGAGCAGAGCCCAACTGGATAAGTACCTCCACCTTACAGAAAACAGCAGCCAAATAACACTAGACCCTACTCATAGTGTTGTGTTCCTGCCGGTGAGTAAGGTTGCCAGAGCTCAACGAGGGGGGGGGGGGGGGGGGGGCGGGTTTAGGGTTGGCAACGCGCAGGTAACTCCTCTGGAGTTGCAGGCGTACATAGGCTACGGAGGCTGCTTACCATCAGGCGGGCCGTATGCTTGTTTGCCACCGACGTTGCTGAGGGCATACCGGGAAAACCTAAATTTCTTTATCTCTCTCTACCGCTCAAATATGCAAGAGAGGCAGATAAAGAAATTTCGATTTTCACGGTAGGCCGTCTTTTGTCTCACAGACAGAACGCCGATTAAAGAGGTTATTACACTCCTTTAGGTCTCTTTCTGCTAAGAAGAACACATAAAAAAATGTTTCCCTGACACTCTTAGCAGAAAGATAGCAGAAAGAGTCTAGCGAAAGGGTAGATGTATATAAGCCGGCGCGGCCATAGATGAATAATTTGACAGAAGCCGCGCAACTGACGACCAGCTGTGACACACTGCAATGGCGGAAGGATTCTATGTGTGCGTGTCACGAATGTATACCTAGGCGGATTGAGTACATTTTCTCTAGTTTGGTACGACCACCTTTCTAGCTCGGGGATAAGGTTCAATTTAGTATGGCAAAAAAGTGAGAGTGCCCTCCACTTTAGGTACAACTTCATGGATTAATATCGTATTTTACGAAAGATAATGTGATAATTGATTAACTTATGTATGAAAATTAATCCTGCCTCTTTTTTCTTTCGATCGGTATTATTTTTGCAACATTCGACCACGCATACGCGTATTTAATTTTTTTCTTCGAATAATTAATGCACTGACGTTTAAATTTGACTAACGGTTAATGTGTGTGTGTCACGCGTAAATACTAGAAAATTGGTGGATGACGGAATCCTATTTGTTTTAGCGAAACTACGTCCTTAGTATTTTAGGGTTAGGGCGCGGCGTATTAATTTTTACGTTACTCTGATTATAATAACCGCTTATTGTAACTTAGCTTATATTACATAACGGAGGTACTCATTACAATTTAAACTATGTGTTCTGTCGAACCCTGTATCGTAAATAACTGTTACAGTACATATATAGTGCCACTTTCCCGCACTAGTGAGAGTATGAGCACTTTCCGCGCCATATCGAAAATTATAAGGGCCATATTTACTTAATCTAAAACTTTGGACGATACACTTGCGAATAGGTAATTCGCAACTCGTGTCGATTTTAGGTCCCCAGGTCCCTGAACAAGGCGTTTGAGTGTTAAAGATATTCAGACAGGGTACTAGACTCTTTAGTTTAGTTTAGACCAACAGGGCCCTAGGGAACATGTAGCATAATAATGTATCGTCTTTATTTGTGATATTTATAATTATAACCGTTTAGTCACCGACGTGCTAATTAAAAGGAAAAAAAAAATGGCAATACATGATTAAAATAATCATGCTCACAGTAGGTATGAATATATTGTTTTCCTTATAATTATTATAATAAGTAGGTGGGTACTAGTATTGTGGAATGAGTGCCGTACAGAATATTGGCTTTTCGGTTTAGGTGACATAACTGCTATATATTATATAAGTAATAACATAACGTAGTGAGTTCAAGTCTTGGCGCTCAATATTACCTACCTAGTTGTACTTAATAATTATTCTATTAGGAAATAGTTATTTGTTATACAAGTGGGCAGTGTTGTTGTTCGACCGCTCGTGCTAATATTGATATCCGAGCAAGTGAAAGGTTCCAAAATTGAATCTGGTTCTAAAAGTGGAATCTTGAGCGTTGCGAGGGTTTCAAAGCTCGAGGGATAAACAAATTTTGCCACCGAGTGAAACACAAAAATTTTCACCACTCCAACGCGAGGAAAATACTAACTGTAAAAAATCAAACAAAATCAAATCCAAATGAACGTAATAATTTTTTTATTATTCAAATCATCAGTTAAAAGTTAGTTCTAAATTACTTTGCCACTCTTATGGATAAAATTCAGCTTTCTCGTCAGTTTTCGAACATTCAACAGAGCCTTTACGAGCTGGTGTGACCAAAAAAAAACATAAAGATATAATAATATATAGACTTGCCATAGTTTAAATTGGAAATGTATTGTGTTCCAGTGGTGTACATCAAATGCCTGACGTCCGTGTTCGCCGCATACGACAAGATGCGACAGCAAAAAGGCGTTGACGACCACGAGCAGCTGATTGCTGACGACGAGCCTATGATCGAATGTTAAATAATACTTAATCATCATCTAGTTACTAAAATTTATTAGTATTAGGTATTCCGTATATACTATATAGACCGCGGCGCCGCCAGGAGCATATATCGTCAGTCATAGCCTCCCGGTTGATACTTTAGATGCTATCATAGATTAAAGAAACAGTCAGCCGGTTTTATCGCGGCGGAAAGACCGTCGGTTGATGACATGAACATGTAAAAAAATACACGCCTTACCACTTTATGCAAAGTATGCCTAATTTGTAAATTGCGTAATCGTTTATTTGGAATGCTTGATGGAATGCTGCATGCAAAGTTTCATTTTTTTTAATTACTATCATAAAAAGATAAAGCGCTTCTTTTTTAACATGTTCATGCGACCAGCTGACGTTCTTACCGCCGCGATACAACCGGCTAACGATTTTTTAAAGTTACAATAGCATCTAAACTATCATCTAACAAAGTATCAAACGGGAGCACGAGGGTTGATTTTACATAGCCATTATATTATATACTATATGAGTTTTTGGCCGGGAGGCGATATGGAAATCTGTTCCTGGCTCGCGGTCTAATAGTAGCTATACCGGGTATAATACCTACGGTATAAAATTAAGAGATCCGATGGATGGATATCGATAGTTATAAACCCCGACCTCGATAGAGCACAGCTTACGCCTACCAATCTTATGACTGTTGCGTTTTTGTAAGAACTTTAGATGTGAGTTTGGGTACTCTTCCCTTTATGCCTTTCACAAAAATAACGAAAGCGATCTCAACTATAGTCTAATCAATCTAATCAGCCATTTGTGGCACCATAAGTATGTACTTGTACAGGGTGTTTTTTGGACAGTTACACTATTAAGGACACTCTTTTATACTGAGTATACGCTTCGTAGTTTGTTTTCCGATGACCACATAAATAATTCTTCTCTTGCCAATAACCTTCGCTCTGACTGTGACTCTACTTTTACTCATGACAATATTTCTCCACAAGAGGGTGTTACAATCTTAAAAAATATTAAAACGAAGGCTGTCGGTGAAGATCACCTTAGTCTGGACATGCTTATGCTCGTGGCGGATACAATTGCCCCTATCTTTTCCGAAATCATAAATTTCTCCTTTTCATCTGGTACATTCCCTGCTATGTGGAAACTTGCTCATGTTATCCCTCTTCCTAAAACTTCTAATCCCACATCCTTTTCTCAATATCGGCCCATCTCCATTCTCCCAGTTTTGTCTAAAATCATCGAACATTTTGTTAAGCGTCGCCTCCTTTGACATCTCCACAAGCATAATTTGTTGAATCGGTTTCAGTCAGGTTTCCGCCCCGGGCATAGCACTGTCACGGCGTTGGTGAAGGGCACTGATGACATTCGTTTTAATATTGAGAATAAAAAGCTCACGGTCCTGGTACTTTTAGACTTCAGTAGTGCCTTTAATACGGTGGATTTTGATATTCTCCTTCATATCCTTCGTACGTTTAATGTTTGTCATACAGCTTTGTCTTAGTTCCGTAACTATCTCTTTGGGAGGCGCCAGCGTGTCAAGGTTGACGACAGGTCTCGGAGTGGTGTGATCTTTCTGCTGGTGTCCCCCAAGGAGGGATACTCTCTCCTCTCCTTTTCTCAATTTTCATTAATGGCGTTACTGAGTCCTTAAATTGTAGCTTCCACCTTTACGCGGATGATTTGCAGATTTACGCAGCGGCTAGCATTGATGATTTTTCATCTTTAGTTGATAGAATAAATGGCGACCTTGAGTCAATTCGTTGCTGGGCGAATAAGTTTGGTTTGAAAGTTAATGCAAAAAAATCGCAAGCAATTATCTTTGGTGGTCCTTATTTTGTGTCCAAATTGTCGGAGATGTACCCAAAGTGCGTTTTGATATCCCTTTTTCTTTTACAGTTAAGAACTTGAGTATCATCATTGATCAAACCTTGTCCTGGTCGGCTCATGTTTCTGACATTAGCAATAAACTTTTTGCGTCTCTCCACTCACTGAGGCGTCTTCAAAATTTCCTTCCTCTTCAAACCAAACTAACTCTCGCTTGTTCACTTTTACTCCCGTTGTTAGATTACGCTGATACTGCTTTCTTGGACCTTAGTGAGGAGTTACTGGACAAACTCGAGCAATTGCAAAATATTTGTATTCGATACATTTTCGGTCTACGTAAGTTTGATCATGTATCCCAGTTTCGATCGCAGCTTGGCTGGCTTCCGATTCGTCGTCGACGAGATGTGCATGTCCTATCATTGCTTTTCAATGTTCTATTTAATCCTGCTTCGCCACCTTACCTTTCCGAAAGGTTTAGTTATTTAGCTGCTGGTAGTGGTCATCGCCTTCGATCAAGCACCAATCTTTTACTCACGATTCCTTCCAATACGACGCGCACATACAAGAAATCCTTTACTGTCCATGCCGTCAAGTTATCGAGATTCCGGTGTCCGTGAGGCAATCCCAATCTGTAGCATCACTCAAGGAGAAGCTTAAAAAATTGTGGCTTTCCGATACTTTGGTTACGACTTCCTAGTTCCATTGAATACTTCTACTTTTTTAATTTCCTTTACTTTTCTGGTTCGAATTCATATCTATTTATATTATATATTGAATATTTATTTATTTTTTTTATTTATATATATATGTATGTATTATTTTATGGTTATTTTTCTATCTATGTATATTTGCTGATACAAATGTGTAAGTATTCTAAACGTGCATTTCGTTAATTTCAGTGATTGTACACTTTTGTGTTTCAGTGATTGTACACATGTGTTTGTCATTCATTCGCCGTTACTTCTGTTTTACTCATTTCGTCAAAGGTTAACTGGAAGAGATCCCATACAGGGATAAGTTCGCCGTTGTTGTATTTAATTTACTCTGTAACTGTGTTTTTCGTGTTTTTATTTCTATGTACAATAAAGTATATACATACATACGTACATACATAATTTATTTGATGAAAAGGGTACTGTTACAGATGTTCACGTTTGTTATTGTCCTCCTTATTCAGCTGTCCACAAACAGCATGCAAAGAATACAATTGTATAAGCAGCAAGAATATAAAAAATCACATCCACATGCATCTCTTCTCTGGTGTACCTATATTATATTAATATTACAAACCAAATAGATGAGTCATAGAGGATAATGCGATAACAAACCACGAAGTGTATTTCTGGTTTAACAGGATAACTCTCAGTTTAGAAACCATTAACCACTTACTCTTTTGTAAAACTATGAAATATTAGTAAGATTGACAAAGCTTTCGAAGTCCCTGGTCCAATTTCAATGTTAAGTTCAATTTTTAGATTTAGGCCAGCCAGCAGTTTCTCCGGCGCGAGAGTAAGACGTAAATGAGGTTGGCAACTGTTAAAAGTCTTTACAGATGATGCCAGGATACGTTTTAACTCTCACTAGTTTTGTTCTACGAGATTTGGCTTAAAGAGCTTAGAGACCATTCAGGCCATAAAACATATTTTGATACTATTCGTGGAATTGACAGGTGACACTTGGGTAAAACAATTACTGTACAATTACTGGTGCTCCCACACTGGCAGTTAAGTTGCCAGGGAGAATATGATAGTATTGACAGTTTTATATTATGTTTGTACCTGTCACGATGTTATGAAATTGTATAACCCAATGTACCAGTGTGGGAACACCATCACCACTCATCTAGACTATATTAAACTATATTTTGCTTCGATAAGAGCTGTACACGTTAGAGAGACAGCCAACTTGCGGCCTAAACTAAATTAAAAACTTAAACTTGACATACATACACATACTTGTACTTAACGCTGATAAGCAGGTGCTGATGCCTCTTTCAATGGAGTTGGCCGGTTGAAGTATTATACAGATGGCGCCAGCATAGCCTCCTAATCCTAAAAACCAGCCATATAAGTGAAAACTCCAGAATTTACTACTGATATTAAAGTAGACAAAAGTGGGAAATAATAAATAATATTTAGTTTAAAAATTAAACACAACAAATGCAACTCTATTTCAATTGGATATGATTTAAATTCCCTCGAACTGAGGATATGTGAGGGGTTTATATTCAAAACGTAATTTGTCACCGTGATGTCAAACTGACAAGGAAAGGTACCCAACTGTCCGGTTCCGATTTGATTTATATTTATATATGTTATAGAGTAGTCTAAAATAACGGACACGTATTTTTTTTAGCTGCCCAAACTCAACCTATTGGGAGAAATTGTCCTCCTAAGTACTAAAAAGTTACTAAATCTTCTAACTCCTATAGAAAGTGATGCTCAAGCAACTTGCTAGTTAATGGCTGGTAAGAGTATACTATAACATATATAAATATAAATCAAATCGGAACCGGACAGTTGGGTACTTTTCCTTGTGAGATAAATGGCAAAAAACTATTATTTCGTATTACCTACAACTGAAAGTTTGGGTTGTTAATTATTAAAATAGTTATTTGTTTTACAAGGGGGCAGAGTGGTTGTTTAACCGCTCATGCTAATATTGATACCCGAGCAAGCGAAAAGTTCCAAAATTGAACCACGAGCGTAGTGAGCGGTTCGAGAAGTGGAATCTTGAGCGTTGCGAGGGTTTCAACACACGATGGTTAAACAAACTGCCACCGAGTGAAACACAAAAATGTTCACCACGCCAACGCAAGAAAACTACTAACTATGAAATACCAAATAAATTTAATCCAAATGAACGTAATAAAAAAAAACATTCGAAATCATTTAAAAGTAAATTCTACTAGCTATCATAAGGAAACAACTCAAAATTTGCATTTCATTACTTTGTCCCACATGTGGCTAAAGTGCAACTTCCTCATTAGTTTTTGAACAATCAAGAGATCCTTTACCAGTTGGTGTGGTGAAAAGAATATTGCAGACTAATACCTTTTTAAAATTATTCGGAATAACTACCCATACAAATTAACTTAAACTTTTGCGATTTAAAAATGGACAAATCGTGTTTTGCTTGGACATTTTGAACAAAACCCTTTATACACGAACGTTATAAGGAGAAATCATATTCTGTTCGTAACACCAAATCTATTTTTCAGTTTGACGTAAGAGTACTTTGAAAAACTTTACATTAAACCAAACAAAAAGTGTTTTCCCCATAGGCACAATGGCGGCAACAGACTGTTAGCGATTGGCTGAAGTGACCAATCACTTCTTGTATGAGAAATTCTTATAGACTAAACTCTTTTTGCATATGATCCATGATCCCGATATACAAAATCAAAATACCTACCATGGGAAAATAACATTTATGCAGTGACGACACATTTTATATAGATGTTATGTTTAATTTTCTATAGACTGGTAACATTAATGTAATTTAGAATTTTTTGTGACAAATCAGGTTTTTAATATAAGCTCCTCAATTAAACTTAGCAATTTGATTCAAAAGACAGACATTCATTATAGTCTATGACTGAGATAACTGTTAGATTAATCTTAAATTAGGATATAATGATTTGTATTTAAGAGAATCATCTTAATTAAGGGCTTTATAAAAGCAGTTCTTTGTTGCATTAACATGTTACAGGCGTTTATAAAACTGACGATTTCACCAACGTCGTCTTTAATTATGTATGATGTAAAAGTATGTTAGTAAGTAAATTGATTGTACAATAAAAAAACTATTTTGCTTAAGGTACTTTATTTCAATGTCCCCACCATACTATTTGGTATCAATACTCGTCCACAACAATGGTCCCCGCGCAATCATACGGTTTACACACACGCTGTCAATATACAAAATAATTTACGTATGTACACTATTTATAATAGTAATTACAGAATAGGAATGGAATTTAAATGGGTAAGTAAGAGCAGCAAATACTACGCTTTTTTTTATAAAAATCTTTTAAAAGATATGTATTTACAGTCAGCGCCAAAAGTATCTGATATTCCGGATAACTTTTCCAAATATAGATAAATCTAACGTAACTTTCATATTCTGTCTCTCCTATATTCTATTATTTTCCTTCCAGCAACTCCCCGCTATCTCAAGGAGCGTTTTAACTACCTAAATTCTGTGAGGCTGTCGCGCAGCCTGCTTCTCTCCGTCCCATCTTCTTCTACAAAATTTTACAACACTTCATTTACTTTTCAAGCTGTCCGACTCTGGAACTCCTTACCCGTTGGCATTAGATGCGCTCAATCTCTTGCTGTGTTTAAAAAATCACTCAAAGAACATTATTTATCTCTCCCTTAGTGTTTATATAGTACATAGTGGCTGACATGCTGCTGTTATATTTAGCTATGTTTCGGTTAATTTTATATATATTTATATGTATGTCTATTTATATTCCTTATATGTGTATGTTTATTCACTGTTATTGTGTGTGTGAATCTAGGCTTCATAATGGTTTAGCAACACCTACTTTTTCGATTAACTTCTCTATTTCCGCTACCCAAAGGTTGTCTGGAAGAGATCGCTTTTTAGCGATAAGACCGCCTGTTGTCTGCCTCTAAATTTAATCAATGGTTTATTTTCTTGTATATTTTTACTGAGGTGTGCCAATAAAGAGTATTCTATCTATCTATCTAAATCTCTAAAATTCACATTCAAAAGTATATCTTTTACAGTCGTAAGTGTTCTACATATAAAACCATCAAATTTTGCTAAGCTGTTACAGAATGGTAGATACTTTTGACACCTTGTTTCATCCATTACTTTTGATGCTGACTGTACTTCGCTTTTGGATTTAAATGCAAAATACTCTCAATATGAAATATAGTAGGGGGTGACTCTTCTAATTTGTAATTTTATAAATTTAAAATAACCAATTAAGAGTAAGGTAAAAAAATAATATCACACTATCACACAGTATCATCATTCTGATACATTTAGCACCTTATACCAATTTAAAGTAGATTATGTCAAGTTTAAAACAAAATAATGTCTGCATTGCACCAATACAAGAAAAATATATCTAGAAGGTATTACCTTTAAATGACAAATCATGAGCTGCACAAATTAAAATAAACCACAATCAAATAATACCTGAATTCTAGGGACAACTTTACACAGTATATAAATACATATTTTGTTTTAAAATATTTCTTACATATATTAATATTTATTACATTTTTAGATATTATTTATGCCCCTAATGATTTCTGTATTGCCAAATGAAATAGTCAATATGTACGTTAATTTCTTTGGAACCTGGCGACGTGTCGATGTACTCGCTGTGTTATAATTTTGACCCCGACTGCAGAACGGTAGCGCCATATGCAGTTGGGTCCGAGTGAGTCCACACTAGGCGGGTCCACACTGAGCGAGCATAATACGCGCGAGGCAATTTCCTCACGCTCAGGACCGACCAGTGTAGCGTGCCTCGGCCGAGGCGGCGCGCGCGTTGTCCTCGCCTGAGCGCGCCTCCTCCTCCTCCTCCTCTGTGTGGACCCGGCTACTCGGGGACGCGTCGCTGACTTCGAATGGTATTTCATAGAAATACATAGAAACCAGTTGTGTCGCCGCGACGTCCAATCGCGACACATCGCCGGGTTCCACATTAATTATACACAATGCACTTACGTTGATTAGACCAAATTGTAAATAGGACTTTATCTGAGGTTGAACCTTAAATTTCTTGGAGCACTCTTAATATAGACTCCATTATTCTTTAGCTTAATTTACACTTAAAAGCACACTGCGATCATATATACCTGGCGATTTATGCTATAGGTTTTAGAACAACAGAATTCAACATAGTTACACAACTATGAAAATTTATTTACAATTAATATTTTTATAAAATTACCTATCCTTTGAAAGCATGTAAAATGTGCATATAACAAATAAAACAATCCCTGTTATATTCAAGTTTGTACATGCAGGGTTTCAAAACCGTCCATAAAATACAAGTATTAAAGCATACACAAAGAATTTAGGTCTAAAATATAGGTCTTATGGTCGTAGTACTAGCATACTGACAAGCCCTAGGACAAAAGAAAACACTAATTTGAGGTTGGATCCAATGTGGAGCCACTCCGGGAACTGTGATTCAACAACTGTTTCCGGCTGGGTTGGAAGCAGGAGTGCGGCAATGCAGCATATGCTCACTGCTACTGCCACTACATTTACTGGCTGATGTTCTCTGGAAAGTGAGACGGTAAAACAAATAAATAATGTGTATAGACATAACTAAGGATTTTTAATTTAACACATTAAAGGTCTTAGCACATTGTTACAACTCAACAGCCACTCGACTCAAAATTAAATATTGAAATTAAAGCCTTATCTTGTATGTCCTATAGTACAATGTTTAAAATTTAGGTAACGACGAGTGGTCTACGCGTCGTCCACTCGTCGTCCACTAAGGTGAACCAAAAGTGAGTTGAGTTGGTGTGGAATTGGTATAGTGCGCGAAGACCTTAATAGTCCCCATACTACATGTATGCATTGGCTCATATGTTATGTCCACTTCAATCACACCATGCTTTATATATGGGTCACTAAGAAAAAAACAAGCATGTGCTCGAATTAGAACAATAACTTTCTATATGCTGTTGTATAACTATAACTAGCCAAAAATATTATTATACTTCTATCTATCTTGCAGTATGAAGCTAACATAATCTAAGTGCGTACCTGCTCATATCTTCATGACCCATATGTGGGGCATGGACGTGTAGAGATAGTTTGGCGTGACCCATATATGGGGCACTAGACTGAGAATGTGTTGAGTTAGGCAATTTTTAATAAATATCAAGACTACACTAATTAAAGACAAATTTACTGTTCTTGTGTGTAGTAGTTATTATGCCTACCGATTTGCAACCAAATTGATAGTCAAAGCCATCATTTCAATTAATTAGCAAATCCCCACTCATTGAAAAACAAATTAAAGCAGGTTAACAACCTCATTCAATTGGTTAGTTACAGGTGAACATTGTTATCTTGTACTTTATAAATGTAATGATATCAATGGTGACGTAAATTCAGTTATCAATTGTTTTTGGTCAATATAATCAGCAAACTAAATATAATTATTGACTATATTATATACCTTTCATTACTCTATTTTCAAAATATACATAATGCTATTAATGCTGTATAAATCTTTAGGATCAAATAATTTTAATAAATGTGTAAAGGATATTAAATCTATGTCTACTCCACACCTTTTTAAAAACTAAAAAGTTTATTAGTCTATATGCATTAAAAATACAAATAGCACATAGAGTTTGAACTTAACAAATGTTGTGCTGATCTGTGTTAAAATAGTATAATAAAATGGTCAATAGACTCCTTCAAGTTCTAATCCAACTCTACACTGACTTTGTAGTGACATCACACAAAAGTACTCCAATAAATGTCCCACTTCCTTAAGGTTATCTAGAAGAGATTGCTTTTCAGCAATAAGACTACCTGTGGTTTACCTCTACTTGTGTTGCTGTTCTTTTTTGTATTATTTTCATCTAGAGGTGTGCAATGAAGATTATTTGTATTGTATTGTAAAAATCACATTTTCTAATAAATTTAATGTTTAAGGTACAAGTTGGAACCCGGCAATTGTACCTTTATGGTGACACTCTAACACACTGCCATTTGAAGAATTTACTTCGGTTTGATTCTAAAAAGTTCAAAAGTACCTGTGATGTGGATGATTGCACTTGACATGCATATGTTCTTCTGCCTGCTTCTGGGGGGTCACTCTGGAAGATAGGGGGTGGAAACTGTCTCCTAAGCTCTCCAGGTTAGGGTTTATAGGTTCACCTTCTAATAGTTTTGTCGGGATGTCCCTCTTGCCCAGTGCCTGGAAAAATATTTATTATATATATATGGTGTTTGCAAGTTCATTGTATAGAGAACACAAAATAGGCATTTGAAAATGTGAATGCTACTTAGTAGCCAGGTTAGGGGTGAGAATTAAACATGTGGTTATTATTTTATAAACATGTATGTTCTTGGAGGTATATAAATATATATTCTGTAATAAAATCATTTTGCAAGAGCTATATTGAGCCACTGCTAAATTGTAATTAATTAATTAAAGTTGTAAAATATAGTCTTTAAAACATACGTAAAACATTACGTTTCGACACAGGCGACTAGGACCAGTGAAACCTGCGTCGAAACGTCGGAAATAAAGGCAACAAAATAAATTAGCGATAAACCCGATTTTAAATATGTTTAAAAATGTGTTCAGAACGCGAAAGTTTTAAATGGTACATAGTGGTTTACCTGCTGGGTATTTCTGTCGTACATAGTTATTCTAAACTTCTCTGTCGTATTGCAATGCAAAACAGATGGTTGGGTGTAACGTACAACAATATCAATGCAACTTTGAGGAGCTATCAACCCTTCAGGATCGATCACTGTGAACTTATTCGGAGCAGTACATAGCACTGAAATAACAAAGGTAAATTAAAACTAGATTCCCGAGGCACAAAAATACCACGCACGTAGGACAATAATAAGTACCTTTAAAATTTACAGAGAAATCGTATGGATTGTAAACAGTCAATAACTGTTTGTGTGTGTGACGAGCACTCAGATAAAACTCTAGGGAAACGGGAAACACGAACACAGGGAAATTCTTCATTTTGTTATTTAATTTAGAACACAAAGCGAAAATAACATTCCACCCAAATGGCAACCGATGACTGACGTGAGCGTGACGTTTCGTTTGACATTCATTGTTTACTGTCAAATTTTTTTCTTCGTCCATTTGGACAGGCTAAAGCTCTAAGCCATACTGCCTTGTCATAAGTAGGAATTTTTCTTTTCAATTAATTCAATCCAGTAAACGTCTTCAGTAAATACTATTCATAATAGGTCAATTCCGAAATCAATGTCTTCAGTAGTTTTCATTTTCGTAGTACTTTAAGTAAAATGCGTCTCTTCCAGTTATTTAGTCATATCCATTAAGTTTTGTATTTATTTTCCCAAATAGACAAATCCTGTAATATTGTTTACTGTCAAACACATAGACATACAATATAACTAGACAAGAAGTCGAGCGACCAGGGGTAAGAGAAAGACATATATGACGTCATCATGACATCATAATATGGGGTTACCATGGTCGCAAAAAATTACCCTAAAATGTAATAGGAAAACGATGCAACAAGTACTTAAATTACGTAATGAGTGAGTCGCCATTTTGACTCCCTAACTTGCGAAGTATCGCAAGAGAAATCGCGAACATAATCGCAACTAGTAGTCGGTTTATTTGTTTTTGTAGTAACTTGTAAATAAGCCTTACTTACCTATATGAAGTTTTGAGTTGATATAAGATTAGGTGATTGTTGGAATAAAAAGGATAAACTATCAAAGAGGTAATTTCTTTATTCAAAACTTATATTATTATAACTGTACTTACTAGAAATAATAATTAAATGTGTCGTTCTCAAGTAAAAGGTACCACATAGTCGCTTACCATAAGGATACAATTTGCTTGCTCTCTATACGTACAACCTGTAAGAGCGTTCTTATGATAAGCGACAATGCGGTACCTTTTCCTTGAGAACAACACAAATAAATTGAATATTAGGCCATAATTTGGTAAATATATATATATATATATATTATATAATACAAGCATTTCAAAATGGAAACAACCCTATTGCAGCGAAGGTTCTTGACGATGTGCTTGAGCGACACCTCATTAGATACGCAGTATATGATTTTAAGCTAACATGGTCATTTATATTAAAACTGTTACTTTTTTTTTTTCTTCCTCGCGTTGTCCCGGCATTTTGCCACGGCTCATGGGAGCCTGGGGTCCGCTTGACAACTAATCCCAAGATTTGGCGTAGGCACTAATTTTTACGAAAGCGACTGCCATCTGCCCTTCCAACCCAGAGGGTAAACTAGGCCTTGTTGGGATTAGTCCGGTTTCCTCACGATGTTTTCCTTCACCGAAAAGCGACTGGTAAATATCAAATGATATTTCGTACATAAGTTCCAAAAAACTCATTGGTACGAGCCGGGGTTTGAACCCGCGACCTCCGGATTGCAAGTCGCACGCTCTTACCGCTAGGCCACCAGCGCTTACATTAAAAACTGTTACTTAAAACCGAATATTTATGTTTAAATAAAAAATCTTACGTGTTGCGCGTTGTACATACTGTGGGGGTCAAGAAAACTTTAGTTACACATACACTTGTAACCTGTGGATCAATTATATGAAGTTCAATAATAGCTTCAGAATGCTGTTGAGACTGCCACGACGACGACGTGCACGAATGGACGATTTCCATGACATGATGAAGAAAAGAATTTTCTCTCTCCTCTCCTGCGGGGTAGTATTAATCAATTTTAATAATTACATTATTTTAGAGTTTTATACTCATATAATCCGTAATCCCATGTACCAAGCCTCCAAAGAAATTATTTAAAAATTTAAGTCTGTGGTCTTAATAGTACAACGGGTTATTCCTACTAGTTACCACAAAGTTGTTACTAGTGGTAACTACTAGGAACTTTTGTCCACCTTTTACCACAGGTAGTTACACTAACTTTATTCCCACCTTTTACCACTGGTAACTACTGGGAAATAAAATTCCCACTGGTAATAGGTAGGATTTTTAATTCCACTGGGAATTAACTCTAATAAATTATTGGGGGTGATTACTGAATTACCCCCAATAATTTGTTAGAGTTCAAGAACCCAAATAAATACTTCAAAACACTGTGAGACCTATGTTAAGATGTACCAACTCTAATATAGTGTATAGTGTAACGGGTTATTCCCACTAGTTACTATTACTTATTTAATAACAGCCAACTTACGTGTATGAACAAGGTTGGAAAAGAAAACTTTTCGATGAAAGTTCGTTTGCCCAGTTTGCGGACACAATGTTGTTCAAAATGTTTGGAACAAATACGCGAGTATTTGTGAGGCATCCAATTTGATTTTCCAGTTCCCGCAATCCATTCTTTAACAATTTCATCCTCCGTCGGAAAGCTGGAAATATCAAATAGCTTGAAACTCCCGAAATATGGGGTAATTGCAGGGGACTTTTTTTTCTATTTGTTTGCAACCCTAAATAAAATACTACTGAATTTGACTGGTTTACATAACCAAACTTTCTGTTTTATTTTTAGCAATAATTTACTGATATCTCCTATTTTATGAAGTTTTTCATAATCCAACTAATGATGTAACTCAGTAACTTGGTTCCTGTGAGATTTGAGAAAGAAATACATGATCAAAATACGAAAAACTTGTACTTACGCATGAAATGTTACACCCGCTTATTTTCGCAAGCTATTGCTTTTGTAGGCAACCACTGAACACCCCACCATGTTAATTGTACGTAAAAACATCTTACACCTCCATTAAATACTTAATAAAGACAATCATTCACTTTATAAAACTTCTACAATAAGAAAACCACATTGTTTACTAGCACTCTTGACAATATGATTGACAGTTTAATGTATGGCATCTTGCGGGATTTTGTCTCTTTCACTCTTATAAATTTCTGTATATCGCCATCAGCCTCCTTCCTAAGCTGCCATAACCCGACCATGAAAAAAAACCCGGTCGGTGATAAAGACAAAGCATTGCACTATTTTCTCTTTCCTCTTATAGGAATCGCAATAAGACTATCTTTCTCTATCAAAGAGTGTCAGGCCCTTGTCAAACATGACAGCGAAAATAATGACACTGATAGACACTGTTTAAGTCACGACAAAAACTGTGGAATACAGTTTTTGATTGGTCCAACTTACGTTAACATGGGTCGCGTTTTATAGTTTGGATCAAAGAGTAAAGTATATAGGTTTGGATAGCTATTTTCGACAGTAGAAAAAGGCGGCAAATTTAAAAAATTTAGGCGCGAAGGGTTTTCCTCCTATAGAAAATTTAGTAACCTAGTAGCGCAATGAGGCAGCGGACTGGACGCAAGCGGCAAATCAAGGCCGGTTATAAAGTCTGACCAGTAATATATGATCACGCGCCATATTGCGGAATTTCATTGGAACTAAATTTTTCATACTAAACTGAACTGTCACCCTATACATGAGAATAACAGCGCCCTCTTGACAATGATCATATATTTCTGGTCGGACTTTACATTTTGTCGAGCGCAATGTATAAATGACCTTGATTTGCCGTTCGCCGCTTGCGTCCAGTCCGTGGCCTGAAATTGGACCATGTGTCGCGGCGCTTATTAAATTTGCATGTATGTAAGGCCCTTTCTATATCAACTGTTTAATAACATTGCATCTTAATTCTGGGGAAATTTGAGAAGTAAAATACACAAGTAAAGATCTCTGACATCTAACAATTTCGATATTCGTGGCAATTCGTGGTGACCATCATCTTCATCGCTTTTTCATATTCGAGCGAACGACCGTTATTTCGAAGTAAGACCTTTTTGTAAGTCCTAAAATAAAACGAGTTTCCTTTACTATAAATATTTTATTACAAATAAAATAATTTAGGAAAAAACGAAAACATAGACGTGCTCAAATCCAAATAAAAGGATTTAGTTACTTGTGATATCAGCCACATTTTGTTTACAACCCACAATGGTAATACATCGGTTATGTAGTAGTTGAAGAAAGTAAGCGAACAAGGCATTCAAAGTATTAATTCCCTTTGTCTATATGAAACGTTGATTTTTCTTTTGTTACAAACAGTAAATAAGAACAAGACAAACTACACAAGTTGGAAACAAGTAATAATTTATTCCTTTCACTTGATTAATCTATGAATGATAAACGGACTTCATCAAGTTATGCATGGGCTTTGGGGGGGGGGGGGGGGGGGGTCAGCCAAGGTTGTGTTCAAATCATTATAAACTCTTCGCCCGCTTAATTTCTGCAGCTCGTTACGATAGTTACATAATTAGACATATTAAAGCGAACTAAATACAGGTCGTTATAACTTGGCAATACCTAGCTGCCAACTAAATTTAACAGTTTAATTCCAACAAAAATACATAGCGATATATCTATAATCACTGAATTCTCGAATATTCGCTAATTATACTTACGACTAAAACAGCCAATTAGAGTACAATGTTCTAAAAAATATTTCTCGAATTTCTTAGTGGGTAACATTGCGACTCAGATTATCGATTTAGCTTTTACGCCAAATTGGATATAGTCCTAACTACATTAATAAATAAAGCTTGACAATTTTGAATTTACTTGTGGACTACACAAACACCTATTTATAGCCAATCGAGCAATATGAGAAGGGCATTCTTTTTTAATTTGGATAATGTAACTTATGCTCATTGTAATAAGGCCGAAATTTACTGACAAAAGCTAATAGACTCGTAATACGTTTTTGAACACTTAAATTTAGTTCAGATCTTAGTCTATTCCAATCTTAAAACTACAAAACAAAAAAATATGTGACGCAATCGCTAGGGAATTACAAATTTCCATAGATACACCACGATCTACATCCATTGGTCGACCAGTTTCATAGTATTTTTTGGTTAAAAGAGCGAATGGAATAGACTTAAGTTTAGATAATTATAATTGAATAAAATCACCCCCAGTGGCGGGGCAAGACCAAAATTTTTTTGTGGTCACGGTACATTTCGCGAGGCCCTCTGGTGGCGCAAAAAAGAGCGAATATTTTTACGTTGTGTCCGAGATATAGGTACTTTTTTGAGGCGCGAGGCCCCTCGGACGCGAGGCCGTAGGCGGTGGCCCACGTCGCCCACGCCTAACGCCGCCTCTGATCACCCCCAACCACAGGATTAAATGCCCGGAACAGTTAACAAATATAACAAAAAAAAAAAATGTTTAAATTTAACTTAGTGGCAGTTGGCGGGTATATTACTCGTCAGACCTTACAACTGTCGAAAATGTTCCCAACAAGGTATACACAAAAGCGTGTTCATGTTAGGACCTTCTTGCGCTTTTGTTAAGCAGTGGATGATTTTTTGATGATGTAGGTCATAGGAAAATGAATAGGTACTAAGACACATAGTAGCGCAAATTATTATACCAGTAAGTTCGATGACTGAAAAAGATGGCGCTGTACAGATAAACATGGTTGCCAGGTTGCCACGCGTTTAAGAGGCTGTCAACACCCAATGTCCTTGAAATTGATGTTACTTAAACAGTTTTTTGAGAAAGACCATTTGTTTTAGTCAAGTAAGAAAAATATATGTTCATATTAATTATATTTCAAAGACCGTGGTTGTACTCGATACATGATTGAACGAAATCGGCTCGATAGAAAATAATTGCAAAGATTGGTCTTAAAATCACAATTAAACGGTTCTATGTCTTTATTGTTTTGACTTATGGGTCTCCAATTAAAATCACAATTTCAAAACATTTATATCTAAACCGCTGTTGAGTAAAATATTACACTAATAATCCACTTTTTTTATTTAAATATTTTTCTTATTATTCCCTTGCCCAGGCCCAGTAACATGCGACAGTGCTACCTCATTTACTCCGATACAAATAGACAGTGTGCGCGCTTTAGGTATTGACAGCCTCTTAAGGTTTGGCAACCAGTTACCTTAAAATATATAATGGTGCCGTACAGTCAAGTTATTTGATTCCTAGGTCACTAAAGAACTTCGTCGCTTTAACAACTATATAACATGACATACATCACCCAATAAGCACTGTCGTAGTTCGTAGAGCATAAATCAAATCATTAGGACATGGTACTATAATGGTCTAGGAATCAAATTGTTTGGTCGTACTTACTTCGCTATTAACTTTAGATAAAAATATATATAGTCTAAAAATACCGTTACGGATAAAGTGCCAAAAATATGTATACATGACCTTATTGCCCATATATTAAGGTAGAGTATACATATTTTTGGCACTTTGTGCATATTTTTAGACGTGACTAAAATAATTTGCACAACTTTAAGCTTCTTTTATTCCTTTGCCTATGACATAGGTGTTACAAAAACATGATAAATTGCTACATTTAGACCAACTAAATATCTAAATAGTGTTAAAATTACTTTAAACATTTAACAATGATAATATCAGTCATTCAGTTACAAGTGTTAAATTATGCAGTTGATATAATATCATCAATACTTTTCATTCGTGCTAAGAAACGTACACACTTCGATTTTGACAACCGCTTTAACAGACAGAATATGTAAAATATTCCATATATGCTTGTGTGTGCTGTTTGTTTTTTGGTTCCTTCGACTCTGCCTGTATATATTAAGAGTTCGAATTGCAATGCATTCTACTCAGAGACGCTGGTAAAAATGGGTATTATTCGTAGATATATATATAGCATTGGACTCTCTCTGCGCATACTTAGAGTTCAAATTGTAATGCATTTGTACCCGAAGTCGATTCGAAAAAAACAGAATGGCGACGGCAGGAGGAGAATTTCAAAGGTATTTTTATCCGTATGTTTTTTGGTTGCTTGGACTATGGCGGTACATATTGGCATATGGCGGTATTGGGTATTATTGGTAGGGATATAGCATAGCGACAGCAGGATCCTCAGTTTCGAAGGTGATGAGCACATCCTTGAATTTGTCCAGTAATTGCATCAACTGCGATCGCGTTACGTTCTCCATGAACATTATTTCTTCGAGATGCTGCTCGCCTCGTAGGTAGCCTGTAACAAAATAGTTGATTGTTATAAAAAGTGACACGGAAATCATAGTGTATCAAGTTCAGATTGCCTAAAACTATTCTGCTATTTTTTTTTCGAGAATTCTACAAATTTGTTACAGTTACTTGTATTGTTTAGCGATTTTTAGCACCTGTTGTTTACCTTTACTTGTGATGCTGTATTATTTTCTTCTATTGAGGTGTGCACTAAAGAGTGTTTGTATTCCTTTTTTGACCGACACGACTATTTTAAAACCTTAGAATAAATAAATAAATATTATAGGACATTATTACACAAATTGACTAAGTCCCACAGTAAGCTCAATAAGGCTTGTGTTGAGGGTACTTAGACAACGATATATATAATATATAAATATTTATATTAAATATATAGAAAACACCCATGACTCAGGAACAAATATCCATGCTCATCACACGAATAAGTGCCCTTACCAGGATTTGAACCCGGGACCATCAGCTTCGTGGGCAGGGTCACTACCCGCTAGGCCAAACCGGTCGTCAAAAGTTGCAAGAATGCATGAAGTTTAATTTTCATAGGCTACGGTGACTGCTTACCATCAGGCGGGCCGTATGCTTGTTTGCCACCGTCGAAAAAAAGAAGAAAAAAAAGGAAGAAGATAGAATTACCTTTCTTATGCAGCTGAGCTAGCAGCAAGAGATCATCCGTGTGTTTGGAGGCGGGTATGTCCGCCAAGGCGGCGCGCTCCCCGGCGGTGAAGGTGTCGAGCAGCGACTCGGTGCTGGGCGGCTCGGCGGGCAGGCGGCACGCGTCCGCCACGTCGCAGCTCGCGGGCACGCTCCACACGGTCGGCGGCTGGAAGCTGCCCGACAATCGTTTCATTTCACGTGTGACAATTGGCTACTTGACAGTTTTTAGGGTTCCGTAGCCAAATGGCAAAAAACGGAACCCTTATAGATTCGTCATGTCCGTCTGTCTGTCCGATTCTGTCACAGCCACTTTTTTCCGAAATTATAAAAGCTATACTGTTCAAACTTGGTAAGTAGATGTATTCTATAAACCGCATTATGATGTTTACACAAAAATAGAAAAAAAACAATACATTTTGGGGGTTCCCCATACTTAGAACTGAAACTCAAAAAATCTTTTTTCATCAAACCCATACGTGTGGGGTATCTATGGATAGGTCTTTAAAAATGATATTGAGGTTTTTAATATAATTTTTTTCTAAACTGAATAGTTTGCGCGAGAGACACTTCCAAAGTGGTAAAAAGTGTGTCCCCCCCCCCCCCGTAACTTCTAAAATAACAGAATGAAAAATCTAAAAAAAATATATGATATACATTGCCATGCAAACTTCCACCGAAAATTGGTTCGAACGAGATCTAGTAAGTAGTTTTTTTTTTAATACGTCACAAAAATTAAAAAAAAAATTTTTTTTCATCAAACCCATACGTGTGGGGTATCTAAGGATAGGTCTTCAAAAATGATATTTAGGTTTCTAATATTATTTTTTTCTAAACTGAATAGTTTGCGCGAGAGACACTTCCAAAGTGAAAAAAAGTGTGTCCCCCCCCCCTGTAACTTCTAAAATAACGGAATGAAAAATCTAAAAAAAATATATGATATACATTACCATGCAAACTTCCAACGAAAATTGGTTTGAACCAGATCTAGTAAGTAGTTTTTTTAATACGTCATAAATGGTACGGAACCCTTCATGGGCGAGTCCGACTCGCACTTGGCCGCTTTTTTTGTAAATAATGTCAATCGATCTTGATTTTCCTGAGGATCAAATGTCTATATAGGACTGGCATTTAAGCAACACAAAGGTCAGAAATGAGAGTTTAAAGTCTGTGCGATTCCAACCATAAATAAAATGGCTCATATTATAATTGAATATGAAGGTACAAAAATTTGGCTTTTATAGAATTTATCAATAACCACGGGAATATAGCGTAATAAAATACACCCGCCATTCTGACTGTCAGGATGGCGGGTATACTGTTTTTTGGTGATAACTTTAAGTACCGTGAGGTACAATTTTTTTTAAATGAAGTACTAAATAGTACAAATTAGGCACAAAAATAAGGTATGGTTTTCATTTGATTTTATTTAGGTACACCCGTCATTCTGACTCTCACTAAAGTCTGCGCTCGCACTCGACGATTGAAATGCCTCTAACAAAATGAATGAATGAACATGATGTAATGTGATGTCCTAAATGTATGGAAGATCAAGAAAATTGCTATTTTGACCCTGAAATATTGCGTTTATGTACGAGGTGCGGTCCAAAAATTTCTGGCTGGAGAAATTTGGCGGCTTAAAAAAAAATAAAAAATATGTCATCGCGATTGTCATTTATTCTGCTTTTTCGTGTATGGTTTTGGGATTTCTGTTGGTTGTTGTTTTGATTTCACGGCGTTTTAACGATAGTAAGTCGAAGAATTTTCGAAATGTTCAAATTGGAATATCGCTCCGTGATCAAATTCCTGACAAAGGAAGGGGTCAGTCCGACCGATATAAAAAAAAGGTTAGATGCCGTGTACAGGGATACTTCTCCGTCATTTTCCACGGTAAAAGAATGGAGTAAGCAGTTTCGTTTAGGGCGGGAGTCCATTGACGACGAATCTCGCTCCGGCCGGCCTGTGGAAGTACTCACCAAGGACTGTGTCAAATTAGTGGAAGAGGAAGTTCTGAGTGATCGAAGACTTAAGACTAAAGAAATAGCGGCAAGAACCGGGCTTTCGAAAACTTCAGTACTTAGGATTCTTCATGAACATCTTCACATGAATAAAGTTAGTGCTAGGTGGGTACCCAAACTTCTTTCGAGCTTGCAGCGAACTGAGCGAAAAGCGTGTTCTCAAGAAGTTTTAGATGCGTATAGGCGTTACGGAAAAAGTTATTTGGAGTCGATTGTTACGGGAGATGAAACCATGGTTTTATACTATGATCCTCTGTCGAAAAGGGAATCGATGGAGTGGCGCCGTCTTGGTGAAAGGCCGCCTAGAAAGGCCAAGGTAACGCAATCCACCAAAAAGATAATGGCAACGGTATTCTGGGATTGTCACGGAATACTAATGATTGATATAAAAGAAAGGAATACCACGGTAAATGGCACTTACTACGCCAACCTTATTGAGCAATTACGAGAGGCAATCAAGCAGAAGCGACGTGGAAAACTCAGTAGAGGTGTTCGGCTTCTCCACGATAATGCTCCCGTTCACACCGCTGCAATTGCCAAAGCTGCTGTAACAAAATGTGGCTTCGAGGAAATTCGCCACCCGCCTTACAGCCCCGACCTGGCCCCAAGCGACTATTATCTGTTCTCGAGACTTAAGGCAGACTTAAGGGGAAGACGATTTTCTTCGGATGATGAAGTGGCTCAAGCTGTTTTCGCCCATTTTGAGGACAAAACTCCAGAGTATTTTTTTAAGGGGATAGAAATGCTTATCACGAGATCTGCAAAGTGCGTTGAAATAGAGGGGGACTATATCGAAAAATAAAAAAGGTTTTGTAAATATATCTACTTGTTTTCTTTGTTAGGCCGGACACTTTTGGACCGCACCTCGTATGTACTACAATTTATTTTTCAATAAAATGTAAGGAATCGAATGGTTACCATTTTCTTTTTTTTAAATACTTTGGAGCCTTGTATTTTTTTTATAATCCCAATATTTTTTTATAATGGATCTCATTTTATATCAATTTAGCTAAATTTTGTTATAATATTCAACTTGTGAAAAACATATAAAATGACGACATGAAACGGCTAAGAGATTTTTAAGAGAGAGACAATTTTAATCAAAGAGGAAAGAGGAGAGGCGACAGTGACGGATAAATAAAGGACTGATTAAAAAAACACCGTCCGTGCAAATTTATGCTTTGGTAAACTTACGGGTATCAAAATCTGCCAACTCATACATTTCGGTGAAGAAGGTCAATGTTTTCTAGACAACTGATTTTTTTTTGCAAATTCGGGGTTGGCCCCATAGTAAAAGTTGTTCAGTATTACCTAAATTATCCTGTATAATCAGAATGAATGCACCAAAAGGCTCTTGTTTCACTACACTGACAATTCGTCGTTCAGTGCTGGCCCAACAAGTAAACGCTATGTACCGTCGTTGCTTACCCACCCAGAAATGGACAGAAACATATCAGTGTCTAGTGTCGATTGAGTCTCTTAACTTCAAACTCGGATAAATCCAACTGTCAGATTTTGAGATTTTATTAGTATTAAGATAAGAGAGGGTAAATATTTCCTAAGAGGGTAGAGTGAATTCATCAGAGTTTGAAGTTAAACGACTCAATTGTCAAGTTGGTAAAATAGGTGACAGCTTGGAATAATTACCTCATTTCACTCTGTAACTTCAGATTAAGTGATACCCCATTCTTCTTCTCCACACCATTCGTGTACCCGTTAACATTTTTGGTCCTCGGCGACACGTCATGGTCCTCAAACCTATCTTCGTCACTACTTGTGTTTAAAGTGCTTTCTGTGTCTTTTAACGACAAATTGGACAACCTTGAGGTTAATTTAAGGTCGTGCACACCATTTTCTGTAACAACACCGTTAATGTTATTAGATATCCCACTATCTACAGAGTTCCCTTGTTTTTTCTTGTCCTTTTCTAATTCCCCATTTGTTTTTAATAGGCCATCGACGACATCTACGCCGTCATCGAAGCTGTGGTTGGCTGAATCCGCTTCGTTGAAACCAAACTTTGTGTGGTCAGATTCTATCACTATTGGTTTCGTGTGTGAGAAGTCCGTTTGATTAAGGTTGTTTTCAGTGGGATAATCTTCGTCGGAGTCGGGGAAGGTGTTTGAGCTGACCCTTGGTTCAACCGGCTCGGGGACGTTGAGTTGAATTTGGTTGAGCGAGGAGAAGGAAACACTGCACGATCTGTTGTAGCCGTCGTGTTTCTCGCAGAAGTACTCTTTGCCATCTGGAATGAAGCCATTTTATAAATTTCTCGCGTTATCTGCGCCATTTGCTAAGTTGAAACCTGGTGCGTCACAAATGTTCTATAAAAGCCGTTACAACTAAATATACCGCACAGCGCAACACCCTTAATGCCTATACAGTTTGCATTGCGTCGAGAGTGACAGCTACGTTACCACAGCGGCGTTGGCAGCGAGCACTCGAGAATCTATCACATACATTGATATAGTATAATTAACTGGATTCACAATCAGCCGAATAAAACAACCCCACAAAAGTAATGCTCGAACGCCTCGAGCATTACTTGAGCTCTCAGTCTCATTTCGGCCGTCGACAACGACAACTGTCAATAGCAAAATAACAAAAAATTACAATGACTTTTATTGATATTTTAATAGACCTAATGTGAATTAGTCGTAATTTCATGGTATTTAATAATTCATTTTGTTGATACAAATTAACAGCTGTCTAACATTAGGGTTTTTTAATACCACGTCGGTGGCAATCACGCATACGGTCCATCTCGTGGTAAGTGGTCGTATCTACGCGGGCTAGCTATTTAATTAGTAATGTATAATAATGTATGGGCATGTTTGTACCCGGGGTGGTGTCGGGCCCCCAGTGCGGCGAGTTGAACTGCACGTAGGTGTGCAGCTGCAGCAGCAGGCGGCGCCGCAGCAGCCACGCCACCACGCGGCCGAGGCGCTGCCCGCCGCCGCCGCCGCCGCCGCCGCCGCCCACGCCGCCGCGGGAAATGTACCAGAGTGGCGCCGGAAGCGAGAATTCGCTTAGCATCTGAAATATTACATTGTGCAATAATGGAGGTGAGGCCAAAATTGAAGTCATTACTACTTCTTATTGTTCTTTGTCGACATCGATAACTTTGTTAGAAAACATGTAACATTTTCTACGACCCCTTCGACCAGCGGCGAATGTGTATGAACTTTAGCGCAGGGTGCCACAACGTACACTTTTCCTTCACATAGCGGATATATGACAGTCGCTTTAGCCCAGTATACAGATGACAGAGACAGACATACCTGCAGCAGACACAGCCCGGGGAACTCCTTGGCGAACTCTTCGACCAGCGGTGAATGTGTGTGGACGTTGGCGCAGGGTGCCACAACGTACACGTTTCCTTCACATAGCGGATATATGACAGTCGCTTTCGCCCAGTACACTAAGTGACCGGTCAGCTGGAAAACCTGGAAAATTAATAGACTTAGAGCTGGGCTGGGATACAGTGAAGACTATTCTGGGTAAATATTCCACGGCAATAAGATAGACAAGGGCGACGCAACTAGGGCTTTCACTTTACGATTAAGTACATTGCATCGCCGTTATTAATATAGATATTCTTTGTTAAGAGGGGGCTAACACAAAATTGTGTTGTTTATATTGAATTTATATACTTTTTAATCAAAAAATCACATTTAGGTTTTCATTATTTGAAAGGCCAGACTCCAACCAAAACGTTAAAAGGTTTACGTTGGGTCGATGGAAAATATTACGTAAATATATCTAATTTTCATTTATTTTCAGTTGTGTATCGTTAATTCGTTACCCTGCAAGTGCATACCATAGTGCCCATAATAGTATAATTTTAGTATTATATTAAAAAGCTAATAATAAAAATTTAAACAAAAGTATGTTCTCTATTAAGATACAAGGTATAAATCAAGGAGCCATATCCTTTGTTCTCGTGTGCTCGGCGAAAATTACTCATAGGTACCAAAATGTATTACCGCTCACCTGTGTAAGACTTAAATCCGCTTCAATAGCAATAGTCTGCAGACTTTTCAACGGACTATACAACTTTATAAGCCTCAGCAACGCTGGGCTTCCATCCAGAGGTATTGATGCCAGTAAGTCATTCGGGTTCACCATAAGAAGCATCCCGTGATATGGCTTTAGTTTCTGCAAACATTTGTCTATGGTTTCTGGCTCTATAATGAGCCCTCTGTTGTGGATTTGGTGGGCCTTGTGGGGCAAACAGAAGGAGAGGAGAACCCACTTGTTTATCCGTACTTGGACTAGACCTGGTAACCGAAGAGAAAGATATTTCGTTAATAGTTTGTTGCTATAACAACAAAAAGTAGTTTGGTCAGGTTAAGAGTTTGCAGCGAGGTCGGTTCTCCATACAAACGTAGTTTACGTTCTCATTTGAAAACGACTAGCTAGATAGCTCTGAAAATTTGCACTTATAATAGGAAAAGGTTTATATAAAAAAATTAACACAGAGTTTTAATCATGATTCTAAAGATGGCAGTAAATTTATGGATCCCTTTGTTTGACATATTATCATTAGTCATAACTCTGAAACCGTTAACTTTTCAGGAATTTCCTTAGGTTATCCATCCTATAGATAGGTTTTTTTTTTTAAAGGTTTGTTGAAGACACAGGGCCCTCGCTAAGGATACGGGCGACCCTGTGCCCGAGGTGACATTTGCGAAGGGTTTTTTATGTTTTATACGATGCCGGGTCCGGCATCACCATCAGACAAAACAATGGTGATGCTCAGTTTTTAAAGACCCGGCGTTGTTGTTGTGTTTGAGCTTTGATGGACCCATGGTCCCCGCATTGATTACGGGCGGCCATGGTTCTTGGTTGATATTTGTGAAGTTTTAGTTTTTGTTGCGATTTTATTAGATTTGTTATTGGGTGAATGTTATGTTATAATTAATGTGAAATTTAGTTTGGTTTGGTTGGTTTGGAATTATTGGTTTCGTTTGGTTGTTGGATAGAGAAATAGTTGTTTTTTAAATTGGTGAAATTGGTTGTGGTTGGAGGGACCGCAGTAGAGATAGATAAAGGCACTCAACGGACGCTGCTGCCCGTCCGCCGGTTTTTCCCTTAGTCGCCTTTTACGACACCCACGGGACGAGATGGGGTGGTGCTATTCTAAACGCCGGCACCACACGGCGGATTTAAGTTGATAGGGGTTTGATTTGTGGTTTTGGTTGGATTTTACGAGTAGGGACCGCAGTAGGTGTTGTTAAAAATTATCGACGGATACGCTGCTGCCCATCCGTCGGTGTTCCCTTAGTCGGCTATTACGACACCCACGGGACGAGATGGGGTGGTGCTATTCTGACGCCGGCACCACACGGCGCCTATAGATAGGTTAGGTTAGGTTTGTTTTATGGCAATCCTGAAAAGTTACGCGTTCCTAAAAAAAAAAAAAAAAAACAAATTATGGCTATCGAAAATGCGGACAAACAATACATTATGGCTTAAAACTTTATGGGAAACAATAGAGCCCCGTAAATTTACTGTGGCTACAAAGTTTTATTTGACAATCCACCTCTATTTCAAATTCTCTTTGGTTTATGTAGCTGCAGATACCATACAAAATAAAAACCACACAGATTACATATAAAAAAATACAGCGAATTTTGAGTTTTTCATAATTACAGACATATAGATATACCGCATGTCATTGTATGTGCAAAGGTTCATTACAATCCAACACGTAGTTTTAAAATAAGAACGAAACTCCATTTGTAAGGGAAGGTGAAAATGCGCCCTACCTAGTGTTATAAGTATAGTGTCATGTTCGTCACGTCTACCTAAAAACTGCCACTTAAATATGTAATGTAACAATTGTACAGAAGGTTCAAATTTTATATACACTATTAAGACTGGATCAGGGCCAGGAGTTTGACGTAAGTCGTACATTACGCAGAGCGCACCGAATGTCACTTCAGTGATTTGGCTTTGATTTTCTGTAAGGTAAACTTTCAATCAAGTACTTATTTTTTGTTTTTATTTAGTAGAATGGACTAAACAAACGACGCGCTATGGACGGTTCAGTAAGAAGCGAGATCATCATTATAACAGCCCACGCTCACCTTTAAACTCAATTCATCCAATCTATAACCATGGTGCCTATTTTATTTTATTTCATAGGAAAACTTACAGCTAGAGTCATAAAATAGGTTGCGAAATACAACAGTAAGCCAATTAGAAGTGTCCACAGGTAGAAAAAAAAATTGCGTAAAAAGCGAGCTACTCTAACTATCCCCGCTCATCCACGAAACGTAGCAAGGTCTTCAGGTTGCTTATTGCTTCCTTTAGTGTACTCGGAGACCTATTCCCATATACTTCTACTTGCTTGCGATCTAGAAGAGTGTTTTGTTGTTTCCTCTGTTTCCATGCAAGATGTGCACGGCTATATTTAGGTACTAGTTTAGCTTAAATGGTAATAAAGTTACACTAACCAGTGCTGCTTAGCTCCTCGAACACCGACTTCATGGCCCTGGCCAGGGAGCTCCGCTGCAGTATGAGGTGGAACGCCGACCGCGGCGACTCCGTGCCCATGTCTGCGCCGTACGTGGTGGAACTGACGGAATGTCGGGAATTCTCCTCCTCTTCGTCATTCTCGCCGGAATTACTTTCGCTATCTAACGCTGATACTTCGTCGTGAGCTGCTAACTAGAATATCAAAATATATTGCTGGATTGGTTTCCAGGTGATGCTACAGGGTGCCCCAAGAATACATTGACAAAGAATTTAGAGGAATGTTTTCATTACTTAAATATCTTTTATGAAATGTCATGAAAAATTAAAACTACAATCATTTAAATAAAACAAAACGTATTATCTATCTTCAAAATATACCCCTTTGGCTTTGATACACAAACGCAAACGTTTGTTAAATTTATCCACTACATGTCACAGTACAAAAACTTTCGAAATTCGGAATAGTTTTTCCAAAATACAAATACTTGTATTTGTAAACCCGGTGTGAACACCAAGAAAGTCAGCCACATAAGTTTTTTACATACAATTTTATTTATGTAAATAAACCTGTATGTGGACAAGCTAGAAATATCATTAAAAAATACTTTATTAAAATAAGAGAATCATTTAATTAGATGACCTATGTACCTAAAACCAATAATAATTAAAATGTATAAATATTTCATATAAGACTCCTTAACTCAAAAAATCTTTTGAATTTAAGATTAGTAGTTAAGTTTAAGATTATGTTATGTGATTTTTTATTGAAATAAACAGCTGAATTTTTTTTTTTTTTTAATGTAAAAAACTTGTTAACTGTAATAAGCCGGGATAGGTACACCATTATGATTTCTTCTTTTTTTCTAATAACACACTTTTTTTATCTTGAGAATAAAGTTACAGTATCCATAAAGTTTTGAGAAACGTGTGAAACATCATAATTAATGTTGTAAATAAATGTAAAAATGGATTAAGAAAAGATAATTTACGCAACATTAAATATATTGCGGGAGGTGTGGCGAACCTACCACTACTGGAGTGATATTGACCCTTATCAGTTATTACTATCGTGACTTTATCAGTAGGCACACTAGGAACATTATGTATATAATTATATGTGTTGTTTGTTATCTATAATTGTAAACACAGCCTTGTTTTCGATTTCCATTCGATAATATTTATGGGTAATGTAGATTTATAAAAAACAAGAATATACCATATAATATAATATTATAAAATATTTTGAATAGTTTATTTAAACCAAAATAATTATGTGAGTTATTGTATTTGAATATGTACATAATATTATATTGTTCTACTAAAATTATTGTAAGTAAAAAATAAATAACTTACCATAATTTTCATTTCTTCTGTTAAATATGAACATCTTTTTTCCTCATGTCTTAGTGCTTTACCCAGTCTTTTACTCAGATCATAGTAACATTTCACTGAAAGCATTAATTAGTATTAGTCATACAGGATGTTTATTTAGTCACCTGCAATAATTTACGGGTAAGTAATGAAACGTATACGTACTTATGGTATATTCCATACAACATATAAACTCTAATTGTATAATATTTGAAAGTATAACATTCACTAAGAATAACGATTATAACGAATAACAACGAAATATATAATTTCATAATTAATAACACCCTTTAAGTATACTATCATTTATGATAAAATTCATGTAATATAATGTTGAATTAATATAACTTTAAAAATAACAAACATTACCAATAAGAATATAAAAAAGTAACATACTAATAAACGCCAAACTTTCTCTCTTTTCTGTCTATTATTTCTCTCCATTAGGTACCCATGTTTCTCTCTATTCCCCGACAAACTTTGTCTCTAAAATCTGTAGGGTTATGAGTAGAAACTAAAATAGTAACACAAAGAGTTTTATACGAAAATCAATAAAAAAAAAATAAGTCTGTTCAATTAGCTCGCAGTTCACCTAACACGCTCCACCTCGCTTCGCTCGTCGTCGCACCTATCTATACTCTGTCAAACAATACTCTTCCGTGACAGTATCTACACGCTCTGCTGCTTTATATTCAAATATTATTTAAAATGTTATTCGACATTTTGATATGTATACTAAATCTAGATTATTTCAAACGGAATTATTTCTTATGCTCGTTAGGTGAAACAATGATATATTTTATGTATGTTATATCATTATGAGCTTATACTTTTTGAAAATAGACAATTCTTACATTATACTTAACGTTATTATACGTTATGAACGTTTGTAAAGTAAAATTATACCAAAAGTGCGTATACGTTTCATGACGCACCCTGAATATACAGGTCCTACCGAGTAACTTTTACTATGGGACCAATCCCAATGTTGCAAAAAAAAATTTACTCTCCCATAGAAAAGGTCAGACAGACGAAATGTATGAAACAGCCAATTTTTTTTTGCGATTTCGGGTATGGGGTCATAGTAAAGATTGCTCAGTGTGACCTATATATTGATCCCGTAAATTATTGGAGGTGACTAAATAAACATCCTGTATAAAAACAAATTTGGTATGACATTCTAAATCATATGTCCATTAATATATATTGACCAGACAGATAATGATGGTCATATTTGTCTATGTGACGTGTGATACTAACAGTGTCCATCTCTTATTAATCTCAATTCTCATGGTTTAAAAAGTGACACTTATAAAAGTGACAGTCACACTTAAAGTGTAATTAATATAATTTGCCCATGTGTAAAGAAAATGTTGCTAAAAAATTAATTGAGCACTTCAAAACTGCCTGCTTTAGAGATACTCTTGTGTGCCTCAATCTGCATTATAAATGCTTACATCATTGAATAATTTTACTCTCATATGTGATGTTTTTAAACAAAAGGTACCACATTGTCGGTTGTGAATGGCACATATATTTAGTCACCATGGAATATTTTTGGAGTTATACTCATAGGCACACTGTCTATGCCATATGCACACCACAGCTTGAAAATGGCGATCTAAGCTCTAAGCAAAATATGTCAATTATATAATGTTGGCAAGACTTATGGAAGTATCCCATAGGGCAAATGTTTAAGGGAACTGCAACAAGTAACAAAGACCTTTAAATATAACTTTTAAAACGTAACTTACCAATAGAATGGCTAGCCGATGCTTGAAGTGCAAAAACAATATTAATCAGTATCATGGCCGCAGTGTCATCCTTGTTTGTCCGGTATGGGAGCAGGGTAGGGTGCCCCACAAACCGCACATCATTAACTTTAAGTTCAAATTTCCTGTTGCACAGCTCGGCTTTCACAGCAAACAGGGTGGATAGCATTTCATCTGTGAAGCCGCTCAATTGTCCTGAAAACAGTTAATCTCTATTTCATCTTTCTGAATGTCTTGAAACTTTTTGAAACTAAGTTTGACTAATCAATAGGCATGTCATTCCATTGGTTTGTAACAACTCTCTGGAACAAATTTCTTTTCAAGTGCATACAAAAACTGTTAATCATATTATTGACTGGTAGACGGGGTAGACAGCTGGCTTTCAGACGTCCAACTAGCTGATGTTTTTCTCTACAGGTCACTATTAATATTATTGCATTTAGATACTTGACAGTAATCGAGCCCTCTATGCGTACAAAAATGCCTTACCTAAAATTATGTCTTAAGTAAGGCCAGGCACCATATCAAATGATTCTTCCTAAGAAAAACCATGTAAGTACTTAAATGAGAGTGTGGATGAACTGTAGAGGATAGAACAGGGGATCTACCGCGAACACCAAAGATTGTTAATTCGGTAGCGCCTGCAAATGTGTAATAGCAATGTATAAAGTAAGATAAGTAAAACTTGGAAACCACAAATAAAATGGATAATTGTATATAATGGCACAAAATTGGTAAAAAACTTTGGTTTTTATAGAATTCATCAATAATCGCAAGATCATTGCATAATGAAATACACCCGCCATTTTGACAGTCAGAATGGGGGGTATACAGTTTTTTAGTAAAAACTTTAAGTAGGTACATTTGTGAGTTGTGAGCACCTTGGCCACTCCCATATATCTGATGGCAACTGTACCGGGAGGTACAATTTTTTTTATAGCAGGTACTAAATATTGCAAATTAGATGCAAAAATATGGTGTGCTTTTCGTTTATTTTTATTTAGGTACACCCTCCATCCTGACTCTCATGTTTATTATTTAGAAGGTCAGAACCATGCCATTTCAATGATACAAATAGTTGTATCTGCTATAGAGCAGGAAGCTAGAATGTATACTACAGTATACTTTAGTTAAGGAAATACCGGAAAAAAACAGGAAAGTGTTATACAGTTGTCATTATTAGGGGTCAAGTAAAAGTAACACTAACATTCTATTCTAAATGCTTCTTACCTTTGCAAATGTTTGATGTCTGAGACTGTGGGTTCTGCAGAAGGTCTTCCGCCGAATTAACTGCATATGGATTAAGGCGGCCACATTTCTTCTGCTTACTTTCATCTCTATTCTCACACGTGTAAGGATATCTGAACAGCAACCTGTCTCCTTTACTGTCAGACTTCACGAAGAAAATATTTAAAGGGTTTACTTCCATAGCCGCAGAAATGTGTCGGGTATTAAGCTAATATTACGATAACAAATCAATGCATAAACAACAGTGATTGCAGCTCGTGGAAGAAAATCGAGAGTGATTGAACAGGCCCTAAACTGCACATTTTTGTTACACTTGGCACTGGCACTCTGTTTACTCGGTACACTGAACAGAGTTTTTAATGACTGACGAACGATTATCGAGTGAGTACAGTAATTATTTCTAGTTCTACGAAAATCAAAATAATTCTACCGACAGACTGAAGTATCACGTATATATATCACAAATCACAAAGTAAAGTGCGAGTAGTGCGACAGTGACGACACGGCACGACACTACATGCGTATGCGTATAAAATGAAAATAGAGGTATTACACTCCAAAACAACAACTTTTTTCTCAAAAAGGCAAACCAAGCAATTCCGCGCACGAGCCACGAGCGCCACTCAAACACCCGAAGCAGAATCTACGTGTTCTTTACTATAGCTTGAATAGTGTTATGTAGTGCACGTTGACATTTGTTTTGACAGCTTTTCTGTGTGACAAGTGATTATCAAATATCAATTTTCTATTCGGAGTCGGTGACGATTTTCTTTTTAATTGTAATATATCGTATATAACAACAAAATGGACGTATCCTCCAAAAATATTTGTCTATTTTCGATTTTTTTACTTTTTATACTATCATCAGTGCATGGACAGGATAAGTGCGTTAAAAGAAATTCGTGTAGTTGCGTATTTCCGAATGGCACTGGTATTGACTTATCCCCGTCTGCGAAGAATTCAGTCTACACATCGAAGACCACTTATGAAGAGAAAAATAAGAGCTTAGAAATAGTGGTGTCCACTTATTATTATCATCCATGCTTCGACGTATTACTAACAGTTAATCAGTCGTCGCCCATGAATGGAACCAGTTGCAATAAACCTTTGTCGGTACGCCTTCCTTTAGATATATTCCTTCCTTTGTTTAGTAATAATAGTGTATCATAGTATGAAAATAGAATTATTGCTACTTCAGCAACTCATGTTCTCTGGAAAGCTTTGTTCTATTGGATATGACGAAAATCCATAAATGCATTAGAAGACATTATAGTTTATGTTTTCATGTTGTATGAACATTATTGTCTATTTTTCAGCTATGTAGGCATGCAACTACTTGGAATGGAACCATTAAAGACCAGCTTACGAAATATGGAGACATTTTTGAATTTTTGGGAAGTTCAAATGATACCACCGATGGCGCCTATGGTGTTGAGTTTTCAAATGATGGTAGATCCATAAAGTATTTTAATAAACCATCGTAAGTGTGTAAATTTATTAATAATTTTATATTTTACCACTTTAGCTATCAATTTGAAATAGTTACGCACAATGCTAACCCAGACACATTGAAAGTTTTTTTTTTAAATAACTATGGAAAATGCTCAATATGAAGAGGGGGCAAAATATCAAAGTCTAGTGACTAGGTCAGTGGGGTGTTATTTGAAAGAGCTCAAATTGAACATTCCAAAACAATTAAACAATGTTTTATTATTTTCTCATAGTGGAAAAAAAATATTTATGAAGGAAAAATTTCCCCCTGTCCCCCCTTATCTCCAAAGTTTACCGATGAATAATTATGAAATTTTTAATTTAAATCATTACCATTGCTATAAATTTCACAGGAAAAATATTATCAGATCAATCTTGACAACTTTTTTTCAACAAAAAACATTTCCGAATTCAGTTTGCAATTTAACCAACTTTTGAAATCGGTTCACATGACAGATAGATAGATAAACCATTTATTCACTTGCCACAATACACACAACTAAACAAAAAAATAATACAAACAATAGCAACACCAAAATAAAAATTAAATAAAGAACAAAAAGCATCAATAAAAGGTAATGTGTGCTGTGTGCGTTGCAGCAAAACAAAAGGGTTCTGGCTCAGTAATATGCTCCACTCTTTCGGGTCAGAGAATTATCCTCGAATAACCAACATACATTACATCAGGCAAATTAGTTAGACAATTTGGCGATAGATGGCGCTGGAGACAATTATTCTTAGTATGTATAATATAGTAGGTGCTTCAGATCAAAAGTCTTTCACTTTCATAATCACACGAGATAATTCAAAGTTTGTACGGAACCCTCGGTGCGTGAGTAAAACAAACTCTCTGTTCAAGATGTCTCTCAGATAAATCAAAGTAGGTATCTAAATAGTAAGGCCAAGATCAATTACCATCATAGAGTAATATCAATTAGTTCATGTCTGAAACATCAAATTACTCTTTCTAATTCTGGATAATTGAGTAGTTTAGTGTATTGTAATCCAATTCTATAATAAATTAATTCTTTAATTAAATACATGCAGAGGTAAAACTAGTTAATTACCTAACTATCTTGTTTTTCTAACATTTCAACATAACCAATTTTATTAAACCAATCACATTGGAAGCATTCATTTCTTTACTAAATATTCTAAATATTTAGTAATGAAAAGAAACCATGTGGTTAATACCACCTGTATTTACTTGTTAATAATTGTTATTTTACTGAATAATCAATCACTAAAACTTGGTTTATTTGATGCAAGAAATATGTGGCTTGATATACTGTTACTTGGTAATACTTTTCAAATTATACTAATGTTTGAAACTAGTAAATACATAAGTGTCTCTCTGATTTCTTTTTTAGGTTCTCAATTGTGGATTTGATATGTGCCGAAACTGATGATCAATTCTATGTAAAGGATCCATCTGAGCCAAATCAAATTGTAAGTTATGATTAATAATTCCATTTTAAACTACAAGATTTTTTATTTACAATAACAATATGCATAATATATATATACAGAGAGAGGTATTACCACAGACTAATGAATACTACTACTGTACAGAAAATAAACTTCCTACAAAACCGAAGTTTGACAGTGATTCAGGGACGAATCATGCTGTCCCTTTCTTATGCATGCTATCCCTTTCGGCTGTTTAGGGTTGTCAAAATTCAAGTCATTATCTTATCTGTGGTCGTACACGCAAAGGGACATCAAGTTGTGCCAATGCTAATAATTGCTCGGAGCAATTCTGTGCCGAAGAACCGGGAATGTCCGAAAGGAACAGTTTCGCCTCCTGCTATAACTAGCTTAAATCTAAAATAGGTCCTTGAGGCATTGTACCAAGGATGCTGGCGGCATTTTATCTTTGTATCGCAATGCTAATTATGCAAGGAAGCTCTGATTCCAACGAATTGTGAACCTCCTTCTTTTTTATAGTTGTTTAAAAATATTTTAATAAATAAAAAACAACTTAGAAACTGTCAAGGAGATAAAACTTTGCAGATTAATAACTAGCATTACCATCAATACCTACATAGGATATATTCATTGAATATTAGGTTCAGGGTCATTTTCTGTTCCCTTTCCCATACACAGCTATAGTCTTTAAATTAATTGCACTTTCGTTAAAACGTTTACAAAAACAAAGTGACAATTTCATCAGAATTTGTTAAGCCTATTTTTCGTGTTTGAGTAACATATATATGAACTCGCATATTATGTGTTATGTTATGAGTGGTGTGAAGCCATTATGTAACTCATCAGTAGAAATCATAATTATTCTGTATGCTTAGGAAGTTTTTAAATAATTATAATATATGCAAAGTGTTGAGTGTTCTCATATTCTACTTATTAAAAAGTGTACATGTAGTATATTTTCTTCCTAGCACCTCTCCCGGCTTGCCACGGCTCATGAGAGACTGGGGTCCGCTTGGGAGTCCCAAGAATTGGCACAGGCACTAGTTTTTGCGATTAATCCGTTACTGCACGATGTTTGTTGAAGAAAGTTGCATGCTCTTACCTCTAGGTTACCAATGTTTCTGTGTTTGTAGTACATATTAAAAAAAAAAAAACTCTTTACTAATCAGGATAATTTTATTTCAGGAACTTGCTTTCTTTTCAAGAAATGCTTGCCTTCGACAAATTGAGTCAAGCCGGTCAGTGGGGTCCACACTGCTTATTATATTCTTCTCATTCGTTATTTTCTACCTGGTCCTCGGAGTTTGTACCAAGAAATTCTTGATGGGAGCCACGGGCATAGAAGTTATACCAAATCTCATGTTCTGGACTGAATTGCCGAATCTTGTTAAGGTGAGAGTTGCTAGTTGAATATCGTAGTATCGTCACATGGTAGTATCTACTATATGGTCTATAATACATAGATACATGGCACACCAAGAATAAGCGGGCATCTCGCTCGTTTCTTCCTAGAACGTGCAGAATGTGAAATGAGTTGCCTCCTGAGGTATTTCCTTTGCGCGACGACATGGGATTCTTCAAGAAGCGGGTAATTAGGGTTCTCAAGGGTCGGCTACGCTTAAGTGGCTGCTATGATATTGCTTATGTCCATGGGCGACGATAACTGCTTCCCATCAGGCGGCTCGTCTGCTCGTTTGCTGACTATACTATAACATAACATAATATAACATATCTGTTAGCCTTGAAGCCTCGACATGGACTTTGACTTGACGAAGGTTTTACTCAGACTCATAATGCTAACAGGGCATTCCACGAGAATGTCGCTAAGGGAACGCCATTCTTCTAGTGCTACATTTTCACGCTTGGCAATTCTCGACAAGCATCCACAATCACAAGCGTGTGAACGGGGATGTTTGGCTTGACTTGCGTGAGCTTGCAAGAGCTTGTCGCCGATCCGGGCCAGTCGTGTTTTGAATACAAATCAGAGGAATAGAATATTGTGCGTGCTCGTTTACTGAAAAGATCGCTCCAAACTAGTACAATCTCACAAATATACTAGTTAGGTCTTTTAGTACATTAGTACACCGAGGCAAACTGAGCATAGAGCATAGTGATGTAACGGAACGGTTTTTGTGGACATTTTGTAAAGTTGTGGACATTCTCGTGAAATGCCCCTAATACTTTCAACAACCTCTATCACCATGAATCTTATCAAACTTGAATGTTTCGTTTCAGGACGGCTGGGCGTTCGCCCTGAACGGCTTCAAGCTGCCGGCGCGCGGGCCCGGGCCCGCCGCGTCGCCCGACCCCAACAGCTACGACTCCATATAACAACAGCGCGACGACGCACTGCTCGACGGACAACTCGTGTTCATCGACTAGCCAGCAACCACACACCGGTACCATAAAACCGTGAACGGAGATATATAGGTTATGAAAGATATTCTTTTCTCAAAAAGTCGTGGTAATGTTTACTTTAGGTCTTCAACTAGTGGCTAAGGTCAATGCGGGGCTGGCATATAACATTTTTGGTCGGAAAGCAGGAATTGGCTGTTTTGGATTGGTTTAGTATCCATAACGTGCCTGAATAAGCGTGCAACTTCGCCATTCTCCTTATAGATCGTGTCATTCACGAAGACGCGTACCTTCATTCGTATTGTTATGCTATTAATAGTTAGATTAGACAAATCTGCGCGTCATCGTGGATGACACAACTATAACCCTCACAGCCGTCCATAGCCGACAGTATAAAATGATTCTTAACACATTCTAATAAGTTTTTTATTGCGTGTCATATAATAGTCGTGGCTGTCAAAAGGTAGGACTGAATCGTGTGATAAGATAGTAGTAATCGGAGTGGATTCTCGTCAGGGATTTTAGTTTTGAAGCAGCATCAACTAGGGCCCGTGGCTAATTCATGGAATGCGGGTAATGGGGGCCTCTTCTCGCCGGCTCTCGTTCTAATTGGGGCCTCTCAGGGGCCCGTGGCATATTGCCCCCATATAGTCACTACTTACTACTCTACACTTATTAAGACAAGTGAGAATTTGGTGAAATATGCATATTATTTTGATATTTTCTATATCATTCTAGTTTGACATCAAGATCAGTAATCTAAGGTAAGTCACATATCGGTTGTTTGCGTAACAAGTACAGTAAAATTAGATATTGTAATAGTATTCATGTAGAAGTATATTATTGAATGTCAGTAATATTTATTTTGTACTAGGAACTGAATAAGGTTATTGTGTTCATATAAATTATCCGGTATTTCATTTAATTATTCGTTTGTTATTGTAATTTATTCGTCTTGTATACTCACTTCCTCAATGCCCTTATCTAAATACCAAGTCATATATTTACCGGAAACTGTTCCTGAACTGTACAATAGGTATATATTTAATATATTTTTTTCAATACAGTGGTATTTGCACGTACTCTAAAGAAAATTAGGCATAAAGAATAGAAATTTCAACAATTTTAAATTCATTCATCTCATTCCCCTGGCTATGCCTATTCGCAAATCCCCAGGAGATTTCGCTCAGCAGTTATGGTTGTAGATGGAACTTTGCATGGGTTACACAGTCACCAAGAATGAAATGCTAATAAAACAACATCTCCTGGGATTTGGGATGCCAGGGGAATGAGATTTTTGTAGAATGACCCTATTATCTTCCGTATTCTACTTTAAACTGGATAAAAAATGTAGTGAAACCGTAACAATTTATACCCATATTTCTGAATGTTTTGACTTTTAATATGTTTATTCCGTTTGAATATATTTTTCTAATACCATAAGATAACATAATTTTTACATGTATACTCGTATAAGTATAAATAACAAGGCTGATAGTTAGGCTTCTGAAATCCCGTGGCCGTAATTCCTGAACTAAATTATTTTCGTCGTAATTTTGCCTTTCGGGACTAAATGGCACTGTACAGTGCTACAGATGTATTGAATAATCCTTTACCATCGTATTTTCACGGAAACGCACGAACGTGGCAACAAAATGTACTGAGGTCGACTTAAGTAGCATGAGAAATACGAACGTTTCCTGAGAAAATACGATGGCAAAGGATTGTTCACTACATCTGTATGACCTTAGCAATTGGACAAATCCTGAAATCCCACGTAGGGTTACTACTCAGAAATGCTCTGACGGTAATATTTTTTTAATTAGAACAAAAGATAAAAAAAATAATTTTCGAACAAAAGTTATTTGCAATAATATACAACAAAAAGAAACACACTGTGTTAATCTTTGGCAGTGTTTTTGATAATTTGTTCGAAATATTTGATAATGATGACATTTTTCAAAAGTCAGAAGCTTATTAGTGTCATAAATAAAAAAAGATAATCAAAAAGTTTGAAGAAGGTTCCATACTATTCTTTGAGGATATTACCATAGGAGCTACTAACACATACAGGCTGCTCCAAAGTAAAAATTGGTAATTTGTTAATTTCTTCGAAACCGCTACACCGGCTGTTATGATACTTTGTACACTGGTTCTAAATAGCCTAACGCATATGTACATTTCGGCTTTGTCCAATGTCTAGGGACACACTGTATATATGTTTAGTAGTTGCTGGATTGTCAAACATCAACTTTGACAACCAAAGTGTACAGCGTGCAGCTCCCACGAATTTGTCTTTGACTAAGGTCTACCGGGATAAAAGCAGCTATGGGATTATTGTGTCTATTTGAGTTATTTTTTTAAACAACGTGAATTACACGTCTACCTCTTACCTCTCATCTAGTGATAAAGCCTGAGCTACTTTGAAATAAAACGTAATAACGAGGACGTTCCGACCAATCGTATTCAAGGAATAAAAAATATACACAATAACCCTAGAGTTGCATATATCCTGGTTGACCTTACACGTGTTATACCATCAATGTATATTTGCCTTTTATGACCAGGCCATCATGAATTGCCACCCTATTAGGTAGTTTTGAGTTTTGCAATACTACGAATTTCTACTTACATTTAGACACACAACATCTTCGTGGTTTTGGTTAAGTAGATAAGTATTGTAAAAATTATTATTAAAAACATAAACATATAAATAAGTGCCAATTTTAAATCGCTACTTTATGCTTCTGTAAATTAAATAATAACAAGTAAAATTTATTGTAGGCGCTATCTATGGTTGTTTGTTTAAATTAATGATGATATTATTATGTAGTAAAAATGAAACTTCGGAATCATCTACTTATTTTGAACATTGTACCTATTTTATGATACTGTAATATACTATGTACTATTTTCAGATCTGTATACAAAATGCCTTCACATTTTATCTTCAATAATTTTATCTTTCAAGTCTTGGACCAATCACGAAAGAATAGGTTGTATAAATAAAACACGATCTATTTTTACTATTTTCCTGCCTAAATAATCAGGCAATAAGTTGTTTTTTTGTTTATATTATTGTATCATAAAACGTTTCTATCTCCTATTGCTTTTAGTTTTAGTTATATTTACTGTTGAGGTTATATATCTGTGGCCCTAGTGAAAAAGGGTACAAGTCTCTGGCAGCGCAGGTGTAAAGGGGTGTGGGGGAGTACCATGGATGAATGCTAGCGACCCCACGATGCTCCCCAAACCGGCAAGAGGGTGTAACGCCGCAGAGGGTTTAGTGGGTAGTCTTCTCTCCCCTTTCTGACTTAGAAAGGTGCGAGAGCTGTGAGTCCCACATACCCCCCACTATAGGCCGACACCCCATGGCCTGGGGATGATGCGTAAAAGCATTCCCTCTGCGTAAAAAAAAAAAAAAAAAAAAAAAAAAAAGGTGTAAAGGGGTGTAAGTTTCACGTAACACTTATGCCCTTATACACCTAAACTGCCAGAGACTTGTACCCTTTTTCACTAGGGCCACAGATATGTGTGTTCCAATACATATGTCCACATTGTTCAATTCAGATTATAAGTAGTTTACATATCTGTGACCAGTGTTGGCCGAAACGTTAATGCAATTAAAAATTATTGGCCATTAACCATTATAAATTGAACCGTGAACTGTAACCGTCCGTTATGGTTACGGTTCAATTTATAATGGTTACTGGTTAATTGCAATTAACGTTCGGCCAACACTGTCTGTGACCACTATTGTACGTACACAATAATGAACAAAAGACGATAGTTTAATATCTTATCTAATCAATGTTCATCTAATATACCGGGTGTTTCCTGTAACACGAGCAATAAATTAAACTGTAGGCTGTACTCCTCAAACTCACCAACATTTGTTCAGCAACTTTTAAAAATAACTTATGTTTTAATTTTTATTACACATTCAAGTTAATTCTAAGACGCAAATGACGCAATGTATTGCGAATTTTGTTATGTTTAAAGCGTGAGAAGCAACGTCAAACACACTGATGTCAGCGTACATAGAAAATAATATTTAATTTGTATGAAAAAGATAAAATTTTAAGATTTCATAATATTAAAAAGTTGTTAATCAAAAGTTATATTGTTTTAGGAGTACAATATATGGTTTAATTATTTGCTCGTGTCACAGGAAACACCCGGTATGTACTAATATTAGTAGTTACTCCATTTATATTTGCACACAGTAATGCACAAGTATTTACGAAAATCACTGTTTGAAATCTCATCAAATTTTTTTTTGTAATTATGTCTCACCAAACTTCTTGTCCGAGTTTTTAAAGAAATTATTTTCTTTTATACTTTCTATTGTGAAATCAGATCCAGTGATTAGTCGGATTTTGAAGTTGACGTCTCTTAGTAGTAGTTAATCATTTTTGTTGTTGATAAATAAATAGTAGTTTTTATTTCCTATTGTTTTTTATTGTCTAATGAGTCGGGCAACTTGTATTTTTTATACATTTCTTTTCGAAGGGTTGTATATTGTGGAGACAAGAGGTTTGTTGTTTCACCCACTAGTCACCTGAACACCTCACATGATTTGTTAAGTTTGAATAATTAATGTTTCAAGGATTTGTCGCACTGCGCGTTCTGTATAGCGTTGGAATAGTTAAATATATTGATATTGAGTTTGGTCGTAACGAAATAACCTAAGCGAAAACGAATTATAAACGGAACAAAGTATTCCGCCCAGCGCTTGTAATATTGAGCAAATCAGGCTTTTGCAGAATTTTTGAGCATATTAAGAGTAGCTACTTTCTTCTGACTGCATTGTAAGCTGTAGAAATAATTGACTCCCATTCACAACTTAATGGGCGTTTGAATTAAGTATATTTCTGTTAAGGCCCCAGTACACAGTGGCTAACGATGGGCCATGCTAAGCCACTGCCATGGGCGCCTAAGTGAACGCCACAGGCCACGTTCCTTTGAAGTGCTAAAAAAACCACCAACTTCCCGATTGCTTACTACGATAGACAACTGATGGCCAGTCGTCCACCATTGTATACACTTAACCCCTGTACACAATGGCGATGGCTGGCCATGGACCATCCTAGACCGCTGTGCACTGGGGCCTCTATAAAACTGCTTAATGTTGTAGCGTTCAGATTTTTTTTATATACTACGTCGGTGGCAAACTAGCATACGGCCTGCCTGATGGTAAGCAGTCTCCGTAGCCTATGTACGCCGGCAACTCCAGAGGAGTTACATACGCGTTGCCGACCCTAACCCCCCCCCCCCCCCCCCCCCCCCCCCCCCCCCCCCCCTCGTTGAGCTCTGGCAACCTTATTCACCGGCAGGAACACAACACAGTAGATTTATTAGATGAAATATTATATTATATATATATATATATTTATAATATTAAATAAATAAATACAGTATACGCCCATACAGATAGCGCGAACAGTATGACAAATTCTCCATCGTTAATTCAACACGCATGATGCGTTCATTTAAGTACGCGGTAATTCAGAAGGGTCAGCATGTAATAAAAAGCTGTAATGGAAGGTAATAATAGCAAATTGTGCAGTAAGGGCATAATTACCATAATTGTTAACGAGAATCGAATATAACTTGATTTTATAATGTTTATATTGCCCTTGCTTCACACAATATTTTTCATGACACTTGCTAAAATAAATATTAATTACATTAAAAGTGATTCAAAGAGAAATGGCGTTTTTACGAGTGGCATAGGCCCTACCCAATCAGACGGTAATAGCATATTAGCATAAATAAACGAGATAAATAAAATATTTGCACTTTTACTTATAGTCTGCTGACTGCTTGGTTACATACATATTAAATAAAATTCGTTAATCGCGTGGGAGTAATGCTGGCCCGTGCGCCTGACGAACAAGTGTGATGAAAATAATTGTAAGTAGTATTGCCTCGGTAGTGCGTGATTTTTCACAGCGTTATGTGGGGTTATCCTATATTCGACGGCAAACGTTGATGTGGTCTTAGGGTGGTATTTCCTTATCCAAGATTTGGTCAAATGTGCATTGCGTCTCACATTTAAGTAAAATGTGAGACGAAAATATACGTAATACCACCCTTAGGAACGTATGCCCATAGATATATTGTAAATTTATTTCATCACTCTCTTAGTTTTATTATACTCTTTTTTGGATTTAAGAAAAAAATGAATACCTATACATAATGGGCGCTTTAAAATTTTACCGTGGTTGTCAACGATAATGACTCGTATTACCGTCACGATAAAGCTGGAGGTCTAAATGAACGAAATTGTAAGAAGTCGCTTTGATCGCACGGTAATTGAATATCGTAGACGTTGATGTCCACGGCATTCCATTACCGTGTACGGTAAACTAAACGCGTGACGGCAAAACGTGCCGTAGCCGTCCACGGTAATATAAAAGAGTCAAATACGAGAACACATTTTAAAACTACCATATCACGGGTTTGACAGCTTTGTCATCGATGTTGGGATTAATAACTCTAATATATTTTACAATTAAGTATTTCATAAACAAGTGTACCCACGTATTATATTATACCTCATCATAATTTCATGTTTGTCAAATTATAAGGGCAATAAAAATTTATGCCATACCCATTAGTTTTTTTTTATACATATGATTGATTAAGGACTTAAAGCCTTGTCACAGCGACATTAGTATTTTCTTTATTCTTTGTCCTCCTGAGACCCTGCGTACAAATTTTTGTACATATTCCACAATCTATTTTGAACTTTAAATTAATATTTGAGGGTTCTAAATAAGTATAAAAAATAAATACTTCTGGGTCTCAGGAGGACAAAGCCTGTACCGGAAAAAACTGTAAGTTTCAAACGACTGTAATTTTGTTTTTAAGCAAGATGACTACGACTTTAACGCGATAATAAGTTTAATTATTATATTATGTATTTCAATATAAATAAATCTGGTTTGACGCAAAGCGACGTTACACCGATAAATATGACAGATCACGAAACATCCTATAGGTATGCTTGATTTCGAAACACTTTAAATTACCTCAAAGTTTCGTGCATTTCATAGAATAGTTGTCTCTTGAACACAGGTCCTTCAGAAGGATTGCTAATAGAATTTGTGAAAACGAATAATGCCTGTCATATTTGTCGTAAAAGCTGGGGTACATGTGCGGCTAAAGTGGAACCAACTACGACGAGTCAGTTCAGTTCTTTGTACGAAGGTTAGGATTGCTAAAGTTACCGAAAATTTGTGTTATTTAATTCTAGGCCAACTCGAAAATCATACAATTTCCTTCCTGCAGTGCCATTCTATCAACTATTATTGGGCTCTAATCAAAAGTGTATTAAAAGAGACGAATGAAACAGCTAAAAAACAACAATTCCAGCAGGTGATGGGCTGATGCAGGCAAATATGAAAAACGGGTTCGTAAAAAGCTGCCACTGAATGTGCTAGGAAGAAGCTGCCTATTACGTCTACAGAAAAAAATATCTTTAAAAAAGCTGTCAATTATCTAAATTAAAAGTCGCTTTTTATTGTAGGTAGTTAATTTAAAAACCCTAGTTTGTTCTCAATCGCATCAGTTTTTTTTAATTTGACGTTTAGTTTTTTTTTCAGTACACCCCTTACATTGGCGAAAAAGATAATATCACAGTAATGCATCACTTACGCCTCCGTTGAATACGGCCCAAGAAAAATCATAGTCACGTGTTACAATTGACGTTTATTAGGTGCATAGGTAAGTGTGGTTACCAGTTACAATACTTATTGCATGTTGTGTGATTATCCTACCTACTTAATGGACAGGTCTGATAAAATAATGGGCCGATCACGGGTTCCTTGGGTGTCGGAATTAATAAACTATTTTTTTTTAATTAAACGTCGGATGAACATGTGTGTCAAATAAATTTTGTCAGTAGAAACAGGATTTAAAAATGTGGGCGCGAAGGGTCGATCACTCATACAAATTTTAATTTTGTGAAAACACAAAAAATGGTTTTTGGGAATTCTTAGGTTGATAAAAATAAACAAATATAAATCCATTCATCATATTTATTAAAATTATGATCCTTACCGACGCATTAACAATGTGGAGCTTTCGAAACTTAAACATTTATATATTGAATCCCATCTGAAAATAAAATAATATAATGTATGTGTTAAAACGTATAAAAATTCAATATTACAACTACAATTTTGCGTTAGTCCCCTCTTAATATTATCAACTTAATTATATTATAACTACTTACCTACTTAGTCAGGTCATAAGTTCTGTCATAAAGGTGTTGACTGAAAAAATGTAATACAAAGCTTTTAATAAAAAAAAGTTAACTATGATTTGAAAGCTTGTCTTATACTGATCAAAACGTAATAATCGTGACTTTATTTACTACTTACTTGTTTACTTTAGAATTTTGGTAAGACACGAATACTTCAAACTTAGGGTACTATTTTTCAGCAACACGCTTATTTTTCACTGCCACCCAACAAGTAGGCTTGGTAGAATATGTAAGTACCATCAGCCGTAAAAGTGCATGGCGACTTTATCAATGAATTCATTCATACCAATTTCTCCATGTCATTTTGCAGCTCATTGTGAGTATGTATGTATGTATAAACTCCTTATTGTACTTACAAAACAAAACATAAATATGGCACAGTATATAGGCAGTACAAAGGCAAACTTATCCCTTTAAGGGGTTTCTTCCAGTTAACCTTTGAACATGTACAGTTGCAATTTTGGCAGTCCAATACACATGAATTATATATCTAAAGATAGACCCAGCTTTAGTTTTATGTAAGACACAACCATGTGGAAAATAAATATAGATAAATGGGGATCAGAATCACCTTGAACAGGCCGCGTATATTTTGCATGTTTTTTTATATATTTTTTTCTGAATATTACATAGAATTATACAAAACTGGCACAGCAGATTACGTTAAATTATATTGTAAGTACCTAATTCAGCATTAAATAAGCTTTCAACCCATTTATGTCTAATAAGGTAAAAATCTTTGTGACAGAACTTATAACCTGACTAAGAAGTCCAATAGTAAGAACATGAATGAGCTTAGATTTAGATCAATATATATTACAAAAAAAATGTCAGGTGTCTCGAATGAAAACTTATTGCACTCATTTTAAATCTAAAGGTGTGTTTACCTTAGAAGCATTTTCAGTTAGGCAATTGAACAACAAAGCTGCTCTTTCGCATCCTTTCTCTCCATCTTTTACGGGCACATCGTTTACTGAAACAAATTACCAACATAAATACTTTAGTACGTGTAAGTACGGCTCGGCTGTCCGCTTTGTTCACTAGAACTAAAAGAAATCCCAGTATTAAGCCGGAACCCCAATGCAGCGCACGGTCAAGCTATGCACGTGGGTACAAAAACGCGTGTACCTACCTATCCTATCAAAATGTAGGTAGATACTTCCAGGAAGTCCACGAGCGCGCTACGCACGAAATAAAGTCACTGACTGATACGCGCGTGGCCTGGGGGGCCTAGGTAAAATGGACACGCAGTCAGACCCATGGACCCACGTGGCTGACGCGTATAGCAGCAGTGGGGTTCCGGCTTTAGAACTGAACAATACTGAATAACTAGAACTAATAGAACTGAACTGAAGATAGTAGGTAAACCTATATCCGAACATTTATTTCTCAATTGGTTTTTTGCTAGTACGCCGGTATACCGCGGTAATTCCTAGTAGGTCGGTAGGTAGAAATCCAGTAGGGGTACTTACACTAAGTTCACTTACCGAAGATAAGAACTAACCTGATTTGCAGTGATCGAATAATTTCTTGGAATTTTTTATCATAGTGGTGTCTTCTCCGTGATCTTTTTCAGCCATCGCGTCAGCTGCAGCATTGTCAAACATGCCTTTGTCATCCATCTGTAACACACGTGAAGATCCTTACGTCTCCTTAGATGGTTAAAAACCTTGACGTTATTAGTGTTATGACGTAATGGGTTATTCGAAGGTATCCATGTTATACTATAGCTATGCCTTTACCTACTCTCGACTGAAGATAATTCCCACCCCCCTACTCCAGCTGAGGTGCTGGTGAGCCACGTAAGCAAGAACAATGTGAAGAAACATTTCGTTGGTTGGTCTGTCCATGAAGTGTTAACGAGTCGATTTATTTCTGTCACATGGTGATCGGTGTCCCTACTGAACAGAAACTCGTAAGTAGATGCTGAGTGTGTGCCGCAGCATGTCTAGACGTCATTGAAATTGTCACCTCTCTTCTGTCGTTTTGCTGACGTATTGTGGCTAAGGATTGTGATAATAATTGGAGTCTTAATGGCTTATCTACCTCTAACATATCATTAGGCTCTTAACCTTTCTTTGTAAAAATTCAATTGGCTTTACGAATACGTACCCAAGTGGTCTTTCTATAAACGCAGGCCATTAAGCACTTCGCATTCTCGCTGTCGGGCATCTTGTGTTTCTGCAGCATGACCATCTCGTCGGGTGTGATCATATGGTCCTTGCTACATGTCACGCCTAGTTTTATGAGGTACTGCCTCACTTCGGCCTCCGTCTTGCACTGAAATTAGAGGCTATTATGGTGAATTGCAAAAGAATTCTACATAGTGCGTGTTAGCGTATGCTATAGACTTATATGTGTATGAATTAAGTACAATAAATACTTATATGCTTGTTTGTCACCGACGTAAAAAAAAAACAATACAATTTACATAGTTAACACAATTAAAATTAAGACTAATTAAACTATGCTTAACTATGTAATTTTTTTACCCTTAATTGCAAAAAAATACTTAGGTAAGGACCTGTAATGTCTGAAGTCAATTGATTTCGTTGTGTAACGACATTTTTTAAACATTTTTTATTTATGTTACATGCTTGAAAATGTATTGGCGTATGCTGTAAACTTATATGACTGTGTACGAATTAAGTATAGAGCTCAACGAGGGTGCGGAGTGTTAGGGTCGGCAACGCGCATGTAACTCCTCTGGAGTTGCAGGCGTACATAGGCTACGGAGACTGCATACCATCAGGCGGGCCGTATGCTTGTTTGCCACCGACGTAGTATAAAAAAATACAATAAAATTTACATGGTTTATTTTCGCCAGTCTAGACGGGAACAATTTTCCGCCAATCTGATTAAATTGTCTAATCAAATCAGGTGGTGTGGACGCAAACGCCAATTTTTGCTCGCCGATTTCGACCGCCGATTATCCAAATTTATTCATATTTATTTATTGCAACCATGGTATTATAGATATTACAAAGTTTGGATAGTTCCACATGGACCCTGTAAGGGCATAGCAATATTACATGTATAGGATATAATCTTAAATCTATGTGTATAATATAAAATTAAGTAAATTTAGTCGTTTTTACATATGAAAATCGTATTAAATCGAATAGTTTTCAGTGAATTAAATACAAATAGGCAACGAATGGATTATTAAGTAATGTCAAAATAATAAGTATAAAAAAATAAAAATGTAAAATTAATGTATTAAAAATAGAATTAATATTTAAATGCAATATGTCAATGATTTCGATTCATTTTAACCTTGCCTACAATATGATCCAAATTTAAACTTAATGCACAAAAATAGAGGTGTTGCTAAACGGACGAATCAGTGAAAAATCTTCTAAATTGTAGTAGCATTTGTCAATCAAGTAAGTCTAGTCAAGAATGTTTTGTTACTCGTACATTTTTTGCTCTTATGTGTTATCTATTTTATTGTACACTTTTATTGCCATGGCGTACGGACTTGAGCTGTATATCTTTAATTTAGAGCCTGTTATTGTTACCAGATTATTTTTAAATCGGGATTAATATCGTCGCAGCTGATTTTGAATATAGGTAAATAGGTTTGGGTTTTCCCTCACAACTTTACCCAATTCTAAAATGTATATAGAGGTCAGCGCAAGAAGTTTATATTCCCTAAAAAACCTGCTGTAAGCAGCTTTCTGGGCTGAAGATAGCTAATATTCTTATACATTTTTTTGAAGCATAAATAGGTCTTTCACATCTGTACTATTTCCCCATAGTATTATTTATTTATTTATTTATTTATTTATTTATTTGGAGATCCAACAGCTGTGACATTAACATAGAAAAATATAGTAGATACAGGAAGCCAATTATAGGAACTCACAGGTAGTGACATAATACTAAACTAAGATTACGCACTATTGCAACCACATATGTGAACAAAGCGAATACAAATGATACTTAATAAGGATAATGTGGGAGTTCAAAATACTAATTAACTTAGTAACATAATGAGGTCTAAGGTAAAAGTATAAATAGTAAATACGTAATTAATGGGTATTCAAGAAGGCGACAACACGCTCACTCAAAAAACTCAAAGTATTTCTGCACTAAATTACGTCTCACGCTAGGAATGCCACAGTTGAATATATCCATATCCAATTCTTTAGATAGCTCATTTAGGTTACGACTGGCGCGTGGTAAAAAACTATTCTGTCTGTATTTGGAAGATGCATTGCTGATTGCTATTGGGGGATGATACCTTTTAGAACGAATGGGGGTTTTGAAACATAGTTTACTTAGCAACTCAGAGCAATCGATTACACCATTGGTTATACTTAGGAGATATGTAATATCGGCTATTTCACGGCGTTTTTGTAAAGGGACAAGGTGATGGTGCTTACATATTTTAAGATAGTTGGAAGAACTGTAGGGATATTTTAATTTAAAGCAAAGGTGTTTTATGATTTTTTCTGAATGCGTTCAATTCTGTCAATATATGTATTGTAGCAAGGGTTCCAGACCTGAGAGGCATATTCTAACTTACTTCTAACATATGAACAATATAGCACCTTAAGCGTCTTAGCTTGAGTGAAGTGAACAGAATTGCGCATTATGAAACCTAGGGCTTTATAAGCGCCACAAATAATGTTATTAATGTGATTATCAAAAATTAGTTTAGAGTCGTGAATGACCCCTAAATCTCTCATACATGATACTTTCTGCAGGGTTTGACCCTTTAAGGCATAGGTAGTATCGACTAAGTTACGTTGGCGCGAGAAGGTCATTGCAAAACATTTAGAGGGATTCAAGTCCAATCTGTATAATTGACAATAATCATCAAGGCGTACGAGGTCAGACTGTAGTAATATTGAGTCAGCAATAGATTCTATCTTTAAGAAAACTTTCATGTCATCAGCGAAACAAAGAAGCTTGGAATGCAGGAGACATTTGTCAATATCATTAATAAATATATTAAAGAGCAACGGCCCTAATAATGATCCTTGCGGTACCCCACTAGGAACAGTGACCCAGCCGGACATATAATTATTCACGACAACAGCCTGGGTTCTGTTCTCGATATATGATATAAACCATCGCAGTAAATCCCCATTTATTCCGATGTTATTCAGCTTTGATATTAGTAAGCTGTGGTCAATGCGATCGAAACATTTGCTGTAATCAGTATAAATTACATCAACTTGGGACCCACTATCCATAGCGTCAGTAACATAATCGTTCAACAGAATAAGATTAGATACTGTAGATCTACGTCGCAAAAATCCGTGTTGATTAGCATTAAAATAATTACTTAAACAATTATAAACTTGATTAAAAACAATTTTTTCAAGCACTTTTGATAAAATACATAATTTGGATATGGGCCTGTAATTTGCAATATCAGTTTTGGGCCCTTTTTTATGTACTGGGGTGATAAAAGCAGACTTCCATATTGAGGGTATAGAGCACTCTGAGAAGGAACGCCGAAAAAGCATGACTATCGGCCTTAAGTAGGCATAGGCATAGAATGCGGTTAGCGCGGACTGTAGATCTGTCGTTTTCTTTTCGGCGATATGCTTTTTCCAACTTACCTATATGTATGTGTATCGATATCAATGACCGATATTACCGATAAAATGGAGTAATAGAGTACTCGTATTCGCGTTTGGGGACATTTTTAAAAATTTAAAGTGCTCACATTTCACCATTAATCTAAAATTGGTGATTAAATTGGAGATTGACGCCAATTTCTTTTCTGGCCCGCATCCGCATCCCGTCTGGACTTAAGACTATTCACAGAATCATTTATTTATTTATGTATTGTGCATTACAGGTAATGAATACAGATGTTATAAACAATTTTTGTTCTCTGTAACATGTCTTGCGACGTACAATAATTATAGCTGCCTAGCGCATGCAATATTATTAAAAATATTTTACATTTTCACTACTTATCTTATATTTTATAATATTCTATAAGTTTTAATTAATAGTAAAAATAAATAATAGGTAGTTCTATAAGTCAATCATTAATTTGTTAAAGTATCCATCATAAGTTCATCTATATTGTAATAACATTTATCTTTTAATAAGTTATTTAACCTTATCTTAAACGTTGACAGCTGTTCTTTTATAAGCAAATCCGGTAATTTGTTAAACAATTTAGGGGCCATTATGTAGATGGTATTTGTATAAAAACTTGTTTTTGAAATACAATTTCCTGGAGGAAGAATTTTTAGCATATTTGTAGCCGGGCGAGGATGAGTATTTACATGTACAGTGAATCGGTCCATATATTGCTTTACAAATACACATGCTTCATAAATATACATCGAGTGTAGTGTCAACAGGCCTAATTTTTTAAACAAGGGTCTACAGCTCGTCATTTGGCTAACTTTGAACCTTAACTACGTATTCTTTTTTGTAATTCACCCTAATATGTTAACCCTTAAATGCAATATGAAAGTGTAGGTACCTACTCCGTAATCAGTATGCTTATTGCTTTCATCAAATGGAATCATTTAGACATTTCCTCATCGATAACAGGATAGATTCAGACCGATTTTGACAGCCAGTGCAGTGCAGTAGACAGTGCAAGTGTTATTTCAAATGTCAAACTTCTATGAAATTATGACGTTTACACTTGCACAGGCTGGGCTATCAGAATCGCTGCCAACTTAGCTTGGTTTGACTCTACTTACTTTCCCCTCGCTTTATGTATATGAAGTATGCATATTTGTAAAAAAATAATCCATATTTGTTTAATCCCGTAAAAAAACATCTACTACTGAAGCAATCCGAAAAAAAAACATGTACATACGACACGACATAATATGCCCTACCTAACCTAAATCAGCACTCCTTTCAAAAAATGTTATGTGCATATGAGTAGGAAAATATTTTATTAAGATCCCATAGACCTTAAAAGATTGACAATTGGCATTGCCACTGAAATAAACCGACCAAGTGCGAGTCAGACTCGCGCACGAAGGGTTCCGTACCATTATCTATAAAAACGGCAAAAAAATCATGTTTGTTGTATGGGAGCTTCCTTAAATATTTATTTTATTCTGTTTTTTTTTTAGTATTTGTTGTTATAGCGGCAACATAAATACATCATCTGTGAAAATTTCAACTGTCTAACTATCACGGTTCATGAGATACAGCCTGGTGACAGACGGACGGACAGTGGAGTCTTAGTAATAGGGGTCTTACCCTTTGGGTACGGAACCCTAAAAAGACTATTTGATTGGCTAGCTAAACATCAGTGCTTTTAAAAGCATAAATGAGAAAGAGACACAGAGAGAGAGTTACAGAGTACAGTATTTATTTATAATTATTAATTATTGAATACAATTTTATGATATATGTACTTGTCTAAGGGCTTGTTTCACAATGTCCAAGTAAAGTCCTGAATAAGCTACTTGCTTCCTATCTGATGAATAAAGTCATCGTTGGCGTTTCAAAATCTTTGAATAGGTAAGCTTAACTAGTAGATAAAGTGCTAAGATTTGCAGGAAGATTTATTTGGCAGTAAATTTATTTGTTAATTAGCTATCCAATGCTTTACTTGGACATTGTGAAACCGGCCCTAAGTGAGTTTAGGTAACCATGATTAACATACAATATACAATAACATGTATAATAAAAGTACCTCCGTTGTAATTAGTTCTAAGACAATCAAATATTGTACGCCTTTGTAAGGCAGGATATGGAAAACATGAACCATGGACATGTACATACATAAGATCTTTGTAAACCCATAACCGTGCAATAATAGTACATTACCATACAAGTGCGAATTACCTATTCGCAGATGTATCGTACAACATTTTACAGTACATATGGGCCTTTAAATTATCGACATGTTACGTAATGTGCTAATTATCGCACGAGTGCGGTAAAGTAGCACCATATGTAATGTAAAATATTTTTGATTTTGATCTACAATTATTCACAGTACAATTCGTGTTCTACTTGTGCCTAGTACAAAAAAAATATTTACTTACATAGGATAGTCCTACTACACAACAGCATAGTAGAAATTGAAATAACTTTGACATTACTCTGGGCGATGAAAACTGTAGTTAGATTTGTGGAAATTCTGTTTTTAAATGTATTCAACCGGATATTTATAATTAGATATTAGGTACAGCATCCGGTTATTTAAACATAATTAGAGCCGATACTATTAAATTTGTATGTTTTAATGCCTAGTAATGTAATTATTAGTACCTACCTATTTTCAGATGGTTATTTTTTACCTAGGTCATATTATTTATGACTTTTTTCCTAATTTTTCTAATTCTCTAACTATTTATGCTAATGTCTTAATTTCAATTTTGTTATTTTTCAATGCTTAGATTTGACACATTATATTTGCACGCTTGCTTGCAAGCAAAATACACATTGTACCTGAATAGTCCTAACACCTTATGTTACTGTATTTTTGCAAATAAATAAATGATTGATTGATTGATTGATATGTATATTCTATATAGTAGGTACACATGTGTCAAAATATAAATATGGTCGCTTACTGTACAGTTTTTTCCAAAATCTGTAAATTCCTCTCGTCCTCAATTAAAAGTTAAGTAATGTCTCCTAAGATCATTACCTATTCGCGTAGCTTGGATCTGGTACCTGCCCTCACTGACCCATTAAGAACATCCACATGTTTTTGTCTTGCTTTTTCCTTTAACAGTAATTAGGAAATTGCCTCGCGAAGTAGCTCGATCTGTGTAGACGTGCCTTGGCCGCATTGCCTCGGGATTCCTTACAAAAACGCTTATTATTTTCGTAGTCGCCATCTAGCGTCGATTAGCGGATTTATCAGTACTGCTGCTCGACAATAGATGTTGCGACCTCGCGACGAACGAAAAGTCAAATGCTCAACAATTTTCAGCTTATAAGTTATAACCGAATGTACCGGAACTCTATTTTCAACTCCTTCTTCTTGTGAATTGTTGAGCAATACACTTATTTTCGTCAGTCGCGACACCCGTGACATCTACTGTCAAGTAGCAGTACTGATACTGCTGATAAATCCGCTACTTGACGTTATATGTCGACGAAAATAATAAGCGTTCTGGTAAGAAAATTGATGTATGGAGTGAGCACTCTATGCTTACTTATTTCTCTATGGTTCTATAGAAAAAAAATCGCGAACATAGGTTTAAAATTCACTTTAAATTAAAGATTATAATAAATTTTGCACTAAAACTAAAAATAAAAATAAAATTCTAAACATGAGCAATATTATGAATGATCCAACTCAGCGATTAGGTACTTTTTTATTATAAGAACAAAAAAATAAATAAGATTCAAAAACATGATACCGGTCCCGAGCACGCACACCCAACTCACTCACGCTTACGCTCAGTGAAAATGAGAGAACAACACGAATCTACGGGGCCTTAAGCATTTTAAGCAATAATATGTTTAATAAAGTAATTTTGAGTATTTAGATATTAAGATCAACTTACTATATGTCCATGTTGTTCCAATTTAATTTTTTAGCATAGGTAACAGCTGTACGGATTGCGATGAAATGAAAATCCTTAACGTCATTAAAAAAAGTCGTGGTGACATAATCGGACAGACAGACGGACATGACGAATCTATAAGGGTTCCGTTTTTTGCCATTTGGCTACGGAACCCTAAAAAGTGTCCCAAGACAATCAACTTTAAACAATATTAATAATTGATGCTGAGTGTACAATTAGTTCCCCAAACACCGGTGACCTCCCTCTCACGAATGATCGTTGTTGCTTGACATTAGTTCCGAATCGTTAGCTTTGCACTGGCAATTTTTATAATGATGGCAGTTGATGACTATATATTTTCCATATCACATTAGTTGTGTTTTTTATTAACTATATGCTTACGATGGGGTATAATTTATAAATATAGTGTGGATAAATTAACGGGCCATGGAGGGAAAGTGCCTAAAAACCTTAAGTTAGGTCATTTAAATTATTTTAGTTTTAAAAAGAAACAGCACTGTTTCCTGTTTTTATTCGTTTTGTTTTCGCGGTTTTAAGGCACATTCCCTCTAGGGTCCATTTTTTTCCAACCTGTATAATTGCCTACCTACTATTTCATAATTATCTGATTTGATTACCCACCTACAGGTATCTAATCTAGACTATTTAGAGTCAGACCAAGCTAAGTTGGCAACGATTTTGATAGCTCAGCCTGATGCAAGTGTTAAGTATTAGGTAGACGTCATAATTTCATAGAAGTGTGACGCTAAAAATAACACTTTTTTATTAAAAGCAATATAAAACCAGAAGAATAAGGCTCGATGCCAAGAACATCTCCTGTAATAAAGCAAGGGGCAACTTATAAAGGAGTGGCTAGCCAATTTAAATTACGACGAAACGGAAAAAATAGGTAGTCCAAATTCGAAATAGTTGACATTTTTAGATGCAAAATAACTAATTTGTATTACTATTAGTTTACTTTTAATGTAAGTACTAAGTTGTAAAGAAAATACCATCTACCAAACGTTTTAACCTGTCAACCGGCTGAAGCATACTTGGTTATAGCATAATATGTTATTGGTCGCCGCGATACAGGCGTGCTGTTTAACATTTTTGAAGCTTAATAATATATGTTTACCGTACTCTTTGTTTTTATGATGAAGTATAATGTCAGTCAATAAAGTAATGTTATTATAAAAATACGTTTTCTTTACAAAAATACAATTCTTCACAATAATATAGTAAACATGGTCAAAAACCGAACCGGATAGTTAAAATAAGAAGGACAATGAAGTATACAAATAGTCTACGATATATTTACGAAGGTACTTAGATAATATTTACGAAATTCTCATTAAACATGAATACTACCGAGAAACTTATTGCTCTACAAATAGACAGTTTAGAAATAACAGAACGGGCCCACGTGAACTACAAAAAGTTTCCAAAATAAAGAATTACGCCAAGATACGTACAAGGACGATTAGAAACTTTAGAAAATAACTATAAGTAATTCAAAAGCATCCATCAAAGGTTGATTACCACAGTTTCAGAAGAAGACAAATGCAAATTATCATACTTTACGGAAGATCTATACGACACTTTTGATGAATGTTATTATATATATAAGGGTGATTTGACGACAGTTTTACACAAGTTTAATACCGAAACAAGAGACAACAAAACAGAAAATAGGTCCGGCAATCAAGCGTCGATCAGTGACATGAAATTACCCCGAAACACTATCCCGATGTTTAGCGTAGATTACACAGAATGGCAATCTTTTTATGATTTATTCACCACTTTGATCCACAAGAATAACTCCCTCATTGACGTGCAACGTATGCATTATCTAAAAGTTAGTCTGAAGGGTGACGCCGAAATTCTTTTACGTTAATATCCCATTATCGGCGAGAACTACATACAAGCATGGACCATTCTGAAGAAGCGTTATGACAACAAAGGTACATTGCTAACTGTCATTTTAAAAGGTTCTTCGGCCAAAAGGCAATCGTTCAAGAATCAGCCATCGCATTAAAACAGCTGCTAGATACATCTTTCGAATGTCTAAACGCACTAAAAATCTTAGCTTGCCTACAGCTGAATGGGATGCTATTGTCATTCATGTTATAGTGTCAAAACTGGACCCTGAAACTTATAAGCACTGGAAAAAGTTAGTCAATGAAGTCATTTCAGTTTTTCCGACTTTTGAGAAATTGAAGTCTTTTTTGGAAAATCGATTCAGAACTAGATTCAGTTAACAAGTATCATCATAACCTAACAAATCCCAAAACGTTTCACGTGACAGCCGGCGGTGACAGCAGAGATATTCAATGCGGATTTTGCCAGGAAAGGCACCATATATTGTAAACAATTTGCAGATCAGGTAGTGGATGAAAGGTACGTTTTTGTTAAAAAGAACAGGCTTTGTTTAATGTTGTAAATCATGTAGTAAAGCGATGTAAACAATGAAAGTCATGTCAATTATGTAAAGGCCAACATCATTAGTTCATATGTACATCAGGGTATAAAATAAACAAATAACAATAAAAGGTAAAAAACAAGAAAGTTTACATGACTACAGAAGACTAGTTAGTTACACCTGCCAGATCGAGTAGAGAGGATCGTGAACGAATTATTCTATGGCCCACAGCTAAAACCAACCTTTTCGCTTTATTAGTAGGTAGGTAAAGCGGAACCTGCCGGCCATGTGTGATACAAATAAAATATAGATTTTATTTTATTTCACTCATCTGTTTAAATAGGTAATTACCTACTTATTTGTAAAATCATTTCTATGCGTAGGCAACCCTAGCGTTGTGCTTGCTGCGCGTGCTGCGGAGAGCGGCGCGTTGAAGGGCATTCCATTGTATTTTTGTGTAGGTATCAAAACGGTAGGTATTTGCATTTGTTTTGAGAGATAAGTATCTGTTCGTAAGAACTATTATATAATCTGTGGCCCCGTCTTATGCGCGAGAGGCCGTGGGCTGTAGTTCCCACGCTGGTCCGGTACGGGTTGGGGACCTCACATACTATTGATTCCATGAGAAATTGAGAAAACACATCTTCTTCTTCTTCGCGTTGTCCCGGCATTTTGCCACGGCTCATGGGAGCCTGGGGTCCGTTTGACAACTAATCCCAAGGATTTGGCGTAGGCACTAGTTTTTACGAAAGTGACTGCCATCTGACCTTCCAACCCAGAGGGTAAACTAGGCCTTGTTGGGATTAGTCCGGTTTCCTCACGATGTTTTCCTTCACCGAAAAGCGACTGGTAAATATCAAATGACATTTCGTACATAAGTTCCGAAAAACTCATTGGTACGAGCCGGGGCTTGAACCCGCGACCTCCGGATTGCAAGTCGCACGCTCTTACCGCTAGGCCAGCGCTTTTTAATTGAGAAAACACATCAAATCTTATAAATATTTACCGTTATTATTATTACAATGATTTCATCGCAAAAAAATATGATTAACAGGTTCAGTAAAACAGAATTTCTTTTAACCACTAAATGAATATTTATTAAGGAAAGTAAAATATATCAGGATTGTGGTTGTAAATACATTTTGTTACGTGAAACGCAGCTTCGCAGATATCCTTGTAGCCGTCCGCTGGAAAAGAAGTTTAACAATTAACTAATAGTCCGGTGTGGTTTGGTTATAACCAAACCCTGTTACAGATCGTGTCATTCACGAATTTGTCACGCTGCGCGTCATCGTGGTTGACACGAACTATATAACTAGTTTACAGTAAAAAAAACCCTCGTTTTCGTTCTTGTGTTGTTATATTAATATGTATACAGGGTGATCAATCCAAAACGGTCAGTATGGTCTGAAACTATGAGAGATAGCCACATCTGTTATTAGAAAACATGGCTTCGATTTTAAATTTAATAATAATGACATTCAATCTTTTTAGGGTTCCGTACCAAAAAGGTACAAAGGAATCCTTATGGTGCGACTCTGTCCGTCCGTCCGTCCGTCTGTCACACCGCTAAATATCTCGAGGACCACTTAAGCTATCGATTTGAAATTTGGAATAGTTACGAACAACGCTAACCCAGACACATTGAAAGTATTATTTTGTTCTTTTATTTTTAATAACTATGGAAAATGCCCCATATAAAGAGAGGGCAAAATTTCAAAGTAGAGTGACTAGGTCAAGAGGGGTATCATTTGAAAGAGCTGAAATAGACTATTCCAAAACATTCTTAATTATTTTTTAGTAGTGGAAAAAATGATTTATGGAGGAAAATGTGAAAAAAAATACCACTTCCCCCCTTATCTCCGAAGTTTACCGATGAAAATGATGAAATTTTTACATAATATTAATATTACTATTAATTTTACAGGAAAAATATAATCAGACCTCTATCTTGGTAACGCTTTTTTTTAATTAAAAACATTTCCGAATTCAGTTTGCAATTTAACCATCTATAAGTGTGTTTATTGAAATTGCTATGAGATTATATTAAAGACACCTTTTTTTCAAATAAAAGAACAGTTTTCGAAATCAGTTAACATGATACAGAATTATCCACGAAAAACCAACATACGTGCATTAGGTACATCGCGCAAATTAGTTAGACAATTTGCCGATAGATGGCGCTATACACAATTATGCTTAGTATAGGTACATCTGATCAAAAGCCTTTCGCCTTTATAGTTACAAGAGATAATTCAAAGTTTTTTACGGAACCCTCGGTGCGCGAGTAAAACGAACTTGCACTTGTTTATATTTACTTATACTTTCAGGATCAATTATGCAAACAAATACTATTTACACGCGATTACATAAATATTGACCAGGTTCGATTCCCGGTTATGTATGAGAGATTAAAACAAATATTGAATGTCATTATTATTAAATTTGAAATCGAAGTTATGTTTCCTAAGAACAGATGGCTATCTCTCATAGTTTCCGACTTCTCCTTACTGACCGTTTTGGATTGATCACCCTGTATATCCCATATACGTAGATTGAACTAGATATGTGATATAGATCTAGACGAAGAGACATACTCATACTCTTTTATTGGTAAAATATACAATTTTTCATGTCAGCAATAAAATACTCAGTTAAAATTAAATTAAATTATAATTATTTACTTGATCTACATTCGATTAAAATAAAAGGATACAAATGCAATAAATAAAAACTGGCCAAGAGCATGTCGGGCCACGCTCAGTGTAGGGTTCCGTAGTTACTCTTCCGTCACAATAAGCTAAACTGGAGCTTAAAGTATAGTAAATTGTTAACCAAGGGATGAAACGGTACCTTTCACCTGAGTTAAACAAAAAGGCAAATTTGCATAATCAGTACCTAATTAAAGTAAGTCTTTTTGGAAGAACCAAGACTTAATGGACAAATAATACCATTCTCAGACGAGGTCAAGTACCTAGGGGTCACTTTCGACCAAAAGTTAACTTGGAACCCTCACCTAAGAAATATTATACAAAAAGCGAAAATGGCCATGTGGTCATGCTGTCGAATGGCAGGAGCAAGATGGGGCATAAGACCCAAAATTGCTATGTGGTTATACACAGCGGTTGTGAGGCCCATAATTACCTACGCCTCCGCAGTCTGGTGTAACAAAACCAACCAAAAGACGGCAATAGAAACTCTAAACAGCCTGCAGCGAACGGCATGTTTAACAGCAACAGGCGCCTTCTCCTCGACACCGGGGGCGGCCCTAGACGCACTGCTGGATATTATACCACTCCACTTGCAGGTGCAAAAGGAGGCTAAGCAGTGCGTCTACAGAATATGCACGCTAAACAGGCCAAAATGGCGCTCTCAAGCATTAACCAAACTAAAGGCCTGGGTTTTTGCAAATAGAACCCTTAGCATGCCCACCGATGACACGCACACTGAATGTCAGTTTAATAAACTGTACACAGTAGAAATACCTCCTAGAGACAAATGGACCAACAACCAAATGTTCGTCGAAGAGGGAAGCCATATTTGGTACACGGATGGTTCCAAGAAAGGCATTGATGTAGGATGTGGGATCTATGGTGAGAGACCTAAGCTCAGAGCCAGCGTCAGCATGGGCACACAGGCCTCAATCTTCCAGGCTGAAGTCTACGCCATCAACAAATGTGCGGAGGTTAACCTGGATAAAAACCTACGACACCAACATATCTACATCAACTCAGACAGCCAGGCTGCTCTGCTGGCACTAGAATCCCTTGAGTCAAACTCAAAACTAGTCCAGAACTGTAAAACAAACCTCAATGCACTGGCAAACTCCAACAAAGTCACACTTAGATGGGTACCAGGGCACTCCGACATTAACGGAAACGAAGAAGCGGACGAACTTGCTAGAAAGGGCGCAGACACACCCCTGGTCGGCCCAGAACCGTTCTGTGGAATCACAAAACGGGATGCATATTCACTGCTCAGCAATTTAGAAAAAATAAGGGCAAACGATTGGTGGAAGTTCGTAAAAGGACAAGAACACTCGAAAGCTCTAATCAAAGGGTTCAACAGCAAAAATGCTAGGGAGCTTCTAGGGCTCAAAAGACACAAAGTCTGCGCGGTGACCAGAATTTTGACTGGACACTGTAAATTGAACAAACACATGTTTCAAATCGGAAAGAAACAAGACGCGACATGCAGGTTCTGCCATGAGTCAGAGGAGACTGCAATGCACATTCTCTGCTCCTGTGGACCACTAATGTCAAAAAGAAGTACCCACCTAGGGCGGCACGTATTGCAACCCTATGAGGTACAGAACATTACGGCCCAAAGAATCTGGAATTTCCTGGATTCAACGGGCATCAGTAATGAACTTTAAAGGGCTGTCACAATAGACCAATGCCTGGTCGACGTGGCATTCAAAGGCCCACAAACCACAATAATAATAATAAGTCTTTTTACTATGAAGGGAAAACTTTTTGCGATAACTCAAAAACAGCTAAACTGATCATGCCCGCTATAGTTTTCATTTAATGTCTTTCTTAAGCTCTACTTCCACGATTTTTTTCATATTTTTTGGACCTATGGTTCAAAAGTTAGAGGGTGGGGACACATTTTTTTTTTCTTCCGGAGCGATTATCTCCGAATATATTCACTTTATCAAAAAATGTTTCTTGAAAACCCCTATTAGTTTTGAAAGACCTTTCCAACGATACCCCACATTCTAGGGTTGAAGCGAAAAAAAAATTTCACCCCCACTTTACGTGTAGGGGAGGTACCCTAAAAAAATTATTAGACAGACAGACAGACAGACAGACAGACGGACATGGCGAAACTATAAGGGTTCCTAGTTGACTACGGAACCCTAAAAATGTGACACTAGTGATTTTAGTATATGTAAAGATGATATCTGCATTCTTCTGCTCAATGCAGGTTTCTTCATGATGTTTTTCTTTACCCGTAAGCCTGAGTAGAATTTCTAATGATATTCCATGAAATGTATATAATTATTCTAATTTATGCGAAACAAAAAAAACATCGCAACGTGGTCGCAACGATATATCTCAACAGCATACTGCATAATATGTAGCGGTATAGCGGTAAGTACGAACGCAAGTCACGATGGTCGGAGTTACAAGAGCACTTGTTGACTTGTTTTGTTTCTACTTCCTTTTTCTTTAAGTACACATTTTTGTTTCGAAGATACGAGTAGGTACATGCTTTCTGCAGAATTGGGCGTATTTTTTTTAAAGCTAAGAACCTAAAAGGTTCCACTCACACAGAACAGACTACTTAGCTGCCGCGACTTCATTGACCAAGCGTAAGCGGGTGTCCGTTTCAGATTGGGTAAAAATGCTTTCGTATGTCAGGATGTTCCCCTCCGCAGATCGCGATTCTCGTAAAATTTTGTGAGCAGATTCGGTAGTCAGACATAATATTGGTGTCGTTTCGTTTTTGGAAAATGTTCCAAATGGCGGAAACTGGCATAATATAAAGGACATAAGTGCCAGTAGGGTCTATGGCAATTAAGACCATTGTGAGTTCGCTGTGATAATGACTCGAAGAAGCAAGTATTTTATATTTATTAAATTTTTTAAGCTTATAAAGCTTTTCGCGAGATCTACAGCTCACAGAGCCACTAGTATAAATTGTTGGGATATATATATTATATATAATGACAGGACAATAATTTGACGTAGACACATTTCTTCAGAGCGGGGGTTATCTTCTCCAATCTATAGATTGGCGGATACTAGATAAAATAGGAATACTTACGAACTTTCTTGCATGCAGTCATAGCCGCCTTTGCGGGCTCTTTGATTTCCTCCGGTAAGAGCATGTCCGCCTGCTTTATCGCGGCATCATAGCTTATTTTTCCATTTTTAACCTGTAACGAACATTGTGCAGTGACTGGACCATGACTGGACATTACCCCCAAGCCGAAAAAGAGATTTATATCTTTAAGCAGTGGCCTCTCATCTTAGCGTTTATCTCAATTGAATCTACATTCTACGGGTAATGCTTCGGAGTTCAGGTTCTGTTTTGCAATTTTTGTTTCATAAATAAACATATACTTAAATATTTGTTCTTAACTTACGGTGCCAGCCATTTTCATAACGCAAGCCATGTAACACATAACTTCTTTCTCTGCGATGAACTCCCCTTTGGCTAGAGGATCTATTTTTTCTGAAAATAAAATTAAAAATGCAAATCAATGGTTTACCGCCTTCTACAGCACCTGTTGGTACGAAGTTTTTTTAACATGACATTTTATTAAGTAGAGCTTGGGTTTTAAAATTAATGACTTATTGTCGATCGAAATTAACTTTAAAATTTTATAAAATACCTACCGCGTTTCAGCAATCATTTTCTTGCGGAAATATTTATGGTTATAATTTAATACATTTTTTTTTATACCTAGTCGGTGGCAAATAAGCGAAGCAGTCAATCATAATGGTAAGCGACCATCGCAGCCTACAGACGCTTTGTAACCCCAGTGATGTTACAATCGCGATGCCGACCCGGTATGAGTTAATCTGTAAATCTCGTGACTTACAAAAAAAGTTAAATATATCGTGAAACTTGTGTCACCTAATGTAAGGCCTGAGATACCCTTGTAAGTTTCACTTACGTAAGGAGGGTGGTAACATTTTAAAGAACTGTGAAATCGCCTTGGCACTTACATTTTAGGTGTAGGTAATTAGGTACTAGTATGTTGCCTAATTACTCACCATCTGCCACGTTGTTTTTTGGTTGACAGGTTTTTCGTATGGTTTTCCCGGTAGCTTTTATCTGCTTCATGGTCATCTGTTAGAGAAAAAACACTTAATTTAGTAGAAGACCTCGTAGTATTTTGTTTATCTTTTGCCTCGCCTTACAGCTTTAATATGAATAGGCCAATGGATTTTGCCAAAAAGTGACTTTGGTCTATAAGGCATTGTCTAGAAGAATAGTGTGTAAAGAGACAGATAAAAAAAAAACTGATTTTGGTTGACACAATGGTAGGTGAGAGATGTAAGATAAAATGCATTGACCTATCACAGATACCAAAATTGTAGATGCTAATAAAGTTAAAAGTTTGCGCACGTTAGACTATGAGCATTAAAACAGGTACATAAGAATACACAAAATTTAAACAATTTACTTAAAATAACTCTAAATGGTTGGCCCAGAAATACATCGACAAATAATGAGAATATTTTTTCTTCTTTTACACATTGTCATTAAAAATGAAAACTACCTATAATCATTTAACTAAAACAAAATGTATTAAGGTATATCGGGTAATTTCGGAAATCGGGTAATTTAGTGTTATTTTGCTTTCGGAATTACCCGAATTCATCTTAAATTTAAAGTACTTTCCTTTAGCTTCGATATAGAAACACAAACGTTTGTAAAAAAAAACAACAATATACTGCGATAATAAAATTGTGTACATATTTTTAGGCCAACTTGTATAGTTGAATGTCTTCTGCAGATGTCAGAGTAACCTGCTCACCGCATCACAAAATGTTATTAAGATGAGAAATTTGACGATTAGGATGAGCATCATAGTTCTTTATTACTGGGGACTCTAGACAAGACTGACATGACGACTTTCTGGAAACTTGGCCGAGTTTGTGCGCTTTATAATGACTTTTGATAATTGTGCAGTGATGGGAAAGATACAAAGCACTTAATGAAGGTGTGACCATGATTTAGCTTAAACTTCGGATTATATATAGGTACATACCTACTGATACAGTGATACAATACCTGCTGGCTATGGCTGCATATTTTATTAACCGAAAAGCGTTCTGTAATAAATGCACACTAACAAGTAGCTCAAATAATTTACTTAGGTACCAAATGAAAAATAATTTACTTACTTATAATAAATACTTAAATAGAATGATATTAGGTCCATCACATATCAAGATTCCTTTGATAAAAGGTTTTATGTATAGCTATCTTTTATCTGACATTTGCATTTTTGGCAAAAATTTCAGTTTTGGTATAAGCTTTTATCACGGACTTTTCTTTTCACAGGGAACTATAATACTCATCGAGACAATTCTAATAACCCCTAATACAATGAGGACTTTATAAGGTTGCGTTGTTCTATGACAGAGTTCCTATGGCCACCTCCTGTCGGAAACCGGGAAGTGAGTCATAGAAGGATGGGCTTATTTGTATTTGTGTCCATGAACCAATAAGAATAAACGACATACCATCGGAAAGGTTTTGTTATATACTCCATTTTTTTTGTATGGCGAGACTTCTCTGTGATCTCTGTTTAAAAAAAGTTATGACACAAAAAAAACATAAGAAATCGAAAAAAAAACTAAAATATCGTGACACAAAATCATTAAAAATAACAAAACCTTTATGATCTCCGACACAGGAATTTAGTATTGAAAAAAAAAAAACTATATAGTCACGTTTCAATTCACACTACTTTTTGCAGCATTAACTTTTTTCACACAAAGATTTGGGACTACATGCCAGCTATAGTAAAAGTTTTACAACTTAGAATTTAGAATAACCTATCCGGTGACATACCGCTTGCCCTTATTGGTTAAATGGGCTAATTAGCCCACCCTCCTTTAACTCGCAAAATTTGATTACAGACAGGCAGACAACGCGATAGGTGAAACATAAATAAAAGCTTGTAAAAAGGAATACTTATGGTGCGACTCTGGCGGTTTGTTCGTCTTTTATGTCGGTAAATATCTTGGGAACTACTTACGCCATCGAATTGAATTTATTTCGATTTTTAAACCATTCTGGTGGATGGTGGCAAACTTCCTATGTGACACCTAAGATATTTAAAATAATTTAGAAATTTCCAGAGATAATTAACGTGGGGTATTGTCACATAGCGCCATCTAGTGGTGTTAGCGTAACTTCGTTGTTTCTTTTTATTTCTCTTAGTGTTATTTTTTTTTTTTTTAAATTAAACATGATTTAATTTAATCTTCTTTCACGCTAGGTTTGTCACCCTATTCACACTGTGAATGAAACCAATGGTTAAGTCATTAAGACGTGTTACTTCGCACTTCCTCGTCCATTATTCTCATCTCTCTCGTACCTTATTTATGATTACGTAAACTTTGGTTGTGTTTTTAATGAAATCGAGAAAACTTGGGTGCGTATTGGCATGTTGGCTACGCACGCACGCACGCTAGGTTGGAAGCGTAGCCAACATGCCAATACGCACCTAAGTCGAACGAAACGCAACCGTTACTGTCGCACCAATATGGAAGAGTGATCGAGAGACACAAAGTGTTTCGTTATTGTAGCGCAAGCGATTGTCACCTTGGGTGCCTAGACCCTGTATAGGTCCAGAACTGTTACAGGACACTTTTCTAGGAAACCTAGTTAAATTTGCAGAGTTGCAGAGATTTTTGATTGTTGTTACTTATACTTTATTTTTTGGAGTAAGTTACGAGTATGTTATGACTGTAATGGACATACTTTCATAGGTTTAAAAAAATGGTTGATTTTTATTTTTCCATATAATATAATTCAGCAAGCAATATGACACTATTTTGTTTTAACTGGTGACCATGATGTATGAAATACATTGCCGCTCGGACAATATTCAAAAATTAATTATGTTTTGGTAGTTAAGACTAAGTAAAAAATAAACTTTCAGAATTGTTTTATAGCACTAAAACCAACGTCTAGTTTAAGTTTATGGTTATAACAAAAAACACACTCAATTTATTATTGTTATGATTATAATTCTTTTAAAATATTGAATTGTTATACAGTATTACAGATCAAATCGTAATACAAATCAAATTTAATACTAAGAATTTCACAAAATAATCGTCAAATATATAAAAAAATATAAAAAATACTAGTCTTGAATAAACGCTCAATTACAAAAAAAAAACCGGTCATGTGCGAGTCGGACTCGCACAGGGAGGGTTCCGAACCATTATCTATAAAAATGGTCACCCATCCAAGTACTGATCCCGTCTGACGTTGCTCAACTTCGGTGATTGGATGAGAATCTCGAGATTGGAAAGAAGTATTTATTTTATTCTGTTTTTAGTATTTGTTGTTATAGCGGCAACAGAAATACATAATCTGTAGAAATTTCAATTGGCTAACTATCACGGTTCAGGAGATACAGCCTGGTGACGGGCGGACGGACGGACGGACAGTGAAGTCTCAGTAATAGGGTCCCGTTTGACCCTTTGGGTACGGAACCCTAAAAATACAAGAAATACAAAAATTGGAGTATCAATTTCATCATTATTCAAATATAATAAATGATTAATCGTTTAGAATCACAATCAAATTAATCCTACGGTATTTTATCGTTCATGTAGTCTGGTGTGGTATAATACTTTGTCTTTGAATGAGATACTTTTTAATGCCGCATAAGGGGCATTTATCGTGGATGGGTTCTGCTCCGGCAGTGCCGGCGCAAGACCAAGATTTGGTGTGAGCAAGGTACATAAATGTATGCGAGGCCCTCTGGTGGCGCAAGAAATAACGAATATTTTTTTGCGTTGTATCACTTGCATCCGAGCTATACGTATTTGAGGCGCGAGGTCCTCGGACCACGAGGCCGTAAGCGGTTGCCCACGTTGCCCAGGGCTAGCGCCGCCTCTGTGCTCAGGGGGCCTAGCTAAGACACTCAACACAATCGTACATCATAAAAGAGAACATGGAAATATCAGGATGAAAGATGCTACGAAAAGTCTCGTGACGATTTCCATACATTATTCAAGTTTCACTTAGTGTGTTATCTATCAACAATTGTCATCTTGGTTAGGCTCCCAGCTTTTAAAAACAAAATTGGATTATATTAACGCTTTAGTGCCCAGTGACATCAAATTATGTCGGTAGAAACAAGGAAATTTATTGTATAAATGCCTGGGCTGCAAAGGGTTGGGCCTGTTGAAATTAAGTACTTAACATTACATAACAAGTTCTTTCTTTTTTGTTTAATTTCTATCGTATCTTTTTTTGTTTTACTCTGATATCAGGTATAATATCTAAGATGGCATAATTTTTGTTCGTATACTTACGTCATACGTCTAGAATAAAACGATATGCCTATAAGAAAGCTATTATTATATCACTTATGGCGCGTTCGTGATTCCATAAGTATAGTCCAATGAGACAATAATAAGCAATGTTTTATCCAACACTCTCCCCTATTATCACTGCATCACAACACGACAGACAACGTAAACATCTTCATATAAATAGCAACAAGGCATATTTCTTTCAAGTATTGTTTGTTCAAAATGAATAGGCAAGCATTTGAGTTGATGTGTTTTTTAACGTTCTTAACATGTTTTTTGCTGTTCAATGTTACATATGCGGTAAGCTGATGTGAATATAAATTACTATTTAGTTTTTGTAGGCTGTGATTAAATGTGTACCTACTAGAGTTATTCCTGAGTATTTAAAATTATTTAGGTATGCTCATGGAGAATAAAAAATATTCAAATTAGGATCGCTAATAGGCAGTGAAGTACAATGGAAATGGAAATTAATGTAAACAAACTAACTAATGTTCATTACGTATTTATCTCGCATTTTTTATGGACGGCCATCGAGGCTTTCAATAGGTAGTCAAATATTTTATTTAAATATAAATTGTAGTTAAAATTTACGTTTATCTAAACACACTTCATAAACCCCCTATGATGCGTTAGAAAACCGCAAATTACGACCAGCATAAAGCTAAACTGGTGTTAGAATGAATTTCTTATCTGAAAATATTATTATTAGATAATTATAACATCAATTCACGAGCAACTCTGAAGGACAAAGCAGTTTGATTTGATCTCTATTCTAATATCAGTTGGGATGACGTTTTATTCGGAATTATGTCACATATTTTAATTAGCTTGTATATAATTCGTTTTATTGTTTATAAAATAACTATAGCGCTATGTTGATATGAAATGAGCGATCAAGATGTTTTCCCAAAAACGCCACCTGACATCCGCGACATGGCAACGATGCCGCAATGTCGGTCGTAACATGCGGTTCCTGAACACGTCATAGACAGCTCTTAAAATGTGTATATTATATATAAAACAGTGTCAGTAACTTTACATATTTAGGCATTAAAACATTTGTTTTATAATAGGATCTTTATTATGAAACGAGCGAAGAGAGACCCAAACTCATGGTTTAATGCCTCTCCTCTAGTTGCTTGACTATTATAGTCAATAGTTTGATTGACATATTACCTAATGTCAAACATAGCATTTTGCAGTAGTTTTTTCGGGTGGACCTGTTTTTAAATAACGATTGGAATCAGGAGTTACTTTGCGGAAATCCATATTAATTAAAACACAAAATATTACTTTGCTAATCCGCGAAAACATAACGTGCTAGTCAATCAGTGCTAACCCGTGTTCCCACCCTCCCACCGCAAAAATAAATACGAAAATAAATATAACAATCTACCACCGAAAGTACAAACTCGACACGTGTTTCGCCTGGATTAAGCTTGTAGTAAATTTAATCAGTTTTCGTTTCGTGTAGTCATGTCGCTAAGACGCCAAGTTTCCAAGATATAAGTGAAAAACCCAAAAATGGGACCTTCAAACCCCCTTCTCCCCCCGGCTCAAGGGCTACGGCCGGGGACTTTTGATATGTTCATTTCGTATGTCCCTATAGTCCAAACAAAGTTACGGAGTCAAAAATTGTGCTCCAAACATTTTCCTCTATATTTTCTTATTGCTTGGCCTATATTGAAATGTGTTTTTCTCTATTGTGTTATAATCTTTAAGATTCTTAGGCTATACATAATTATACGGAACGTAATATGAACGAGCTATCTGGTCTGTAAAATGCTGTCATTGCCCTCAAATCGTAATAAAAAAACAAGTTTCGGCACACACTAGCGTAAAAAGAAATTATGTCGACTAGCAATTTGGAACATGTCCGATAAAGCTGGGGCCTGTAAAACCTATTTAAAAAAGTGGCCAAACTGGTCCCACTGACTTGTTAAAAAACACTATAGTTTATAATTAAAAGACATACTTTACACTGCGACTACACTAAGTTTGGAGAGACTTGGCAGTAACAACGCATACGATTTCCACCGACCGGCTGGAGTCGGGTCGCGCCGGAGCGCATTTTCATTGTGCGACAGAAGCGATGACGTCTGTCCGGAGCCGGTCGCGTCCGCGAGGAGCCGATCGGTTTGCGGCCGTACAAATACGAGTATGAAATGCGCGCCGACTCCGCCCGTTTGTTGGGAATCGTAATTTTGGTTTCCTATTCAATAATACTTCACAAGCAACTATATTAATACTTGTTCTTATGTTATCATTTATCATGCAGATGACAAGACAACAGTTGAAAAATTCAGGAAAAATGATGAAAAAATCCTGCATCCCGAAAAATGACGTAACTGAAGGTACATTCACAATATATTCTTATTTTCATCACACTCGTTACTAAAGTTTGTTATCCCACGTAACAAATATCGTTCCTTGAGAACCATAGTGCTATTTTTTTTAAGTAGCCCGTTATAGTATCCCACTGCTGGGTGAAGTACTCTTCCCGAAATTTCCAAAGCTCCCGTTGTGGTGCTCAGCTATTTCTGGCCATTCAAACAGTGACGTTATTAGATTTTTCAAAGGTTGAATTTTGAGGAACCAATTCATTATTTTGTACAACGACACCGTGGTACTCAAGGAGCGATATAGTAAAATGCTATTTAACTGATTACCTATACATTTGTAAATTCTCTATATTTGAGTAACTATTGCAAGTTTGGCGATATTGCACACAGTACAGAACAGAAGGTACATTATTTGATTTACAATACGGGTTTACATAACCTGCCAGGTTGTGGGGTTCAGTACAAATCAAACAAAGGCCATTTTTTATTTCAGAGCAAGTCGGTTCAATAGAGCAGGGAAAATTTATAGAAGAAAGAAATGTTATGTGTTATATCGCATGCATCTACACTATGACTCAAGTAGTAAGTATATGTCATTTTGTCTAAATAGATTTTCAGCACACAAAACCCCATGTAAATAGTTAATTTCTAAATTCGTGTGTAAAAGAATATTATGCATACCTAGGTATTATATGTATGCACATTTACAGTGGGGGTAGGGATAGTAATACAAGTAAAAAAAAAATAAAGAGTATCTTTTTTATATGAGTGATTCTAATCAACTCTGCGTAGGAACCATGCAGTTGATCCTTGAAGGACAAGTTGTTTTTTTTAGATGTGTGTATTTTAAAGATTTTAAAATACACAAATCTGTACAAGGTATGACTAATAAAGTCAAATTATAATAATTGATGAATTATACAGTATGTAACAGAACGAAAGGCAAAGAAAGAGACCCATTAATTTTTAGGTCATACTGAGCAACTTTTACTATGGGAGGAACCTCGAAATTGCGAAAAAAAATTGTCTTTCCTACAGGAAATTTCAACATCAGACCAGCAAAATGTACGAAAGAGAACGATTTTTTTTCGCGATTTCAGGGTTTGCCCCATAGTGAAAGTTGCTCAGAAAGACATAAACATTAATGGGTCTCTTTCTTTACCTTTCGTTCTGTTATATTGTATGTTTTATTTTGTTGCAGGTAAAAAATAATAAGTTAAGTCACGAAGCTGTACTCAAGCAGGTAGACATGATGTTCCCGGCCGACATGCGCGTCGCTGTCAAGGCTATGGCTGAAAAATGCAAGGACGTCTGTGAGTAGTACCTCCCCATTCTGGCAGTGGAGTTAAGGGGCTCCCCGCGGTTTTCATCGATTTTTGACAAGTTTTGAGTCGTTACTACGACATTTGCACTACAGATAGAATTATAAGACAAACGGCTATCGGTTCTTCAATCTTTTATCTCCATTTTGGTCTGCCGGATTTTGAAAGAGATGAATACTTATTTTTAAGATTGTTTTAAACATTGTCTTAAAAAACACTTTTTCCGTTACTCGAAACTCGATTGCTGTGAAGGATCTTACATATACAAAATCTACATATTTGGGTTCGTCTTTGACGTCTCTAAAAACCAGTCAGTAATATTAACTTTAAACTACACAAAAGCCAGAAAACAAGATTTTCGGCCTAAAATTGTTCAACTTTGATGCCAAATATCTTGAAGACAATGAATTTTGAAGTAAATATGGGATAGTATATTGCTTAAAACAGTTGCTGTTAATATGATAAGCTACAAAAAACATTAGAAAACTAGGGGATTCATATCGAAGGTCATTGGCGCCAGGAAGCTCCTTAATGGTTTTTTTACCCTCAACTCTCGTTTCACTCATTTTAGGATTATATAGTCACAGATATATGAAGATTACAAAGCAATACTTTTATATTTAAGGAATAATCGGCTTATTAAGTATATCACGGAGACCACTTTTGATCTTGACTCTTTTATATCTATGTCAGAGATCGCGTGCGTCAGACATTTCGAACATATAAAATTAACGATAAGTATAGCTTTCATCTATCAAGGATATATTATGCCCTTATACACCGTGTTTTTATTGAATTCCGTTAACTAAATGGATAAGTACGTTTAAGGAAACTAAATGGCATAGTTAATTTAAAAAAAAGTATATACTTATAAAATATAGCGTTGTTGTAACACGGGCATTACATTTAATTCAACCAAGCAATTGAAAACTATGACATATCAATGTCATTTCGAGTATTTCCGTTTAGTAGCAAATGTACACACTCGTACTAAACACTAATCAATATGTAAACAGGCCCTAGGGCAAGTGTATATGCTTGTGAGGGCCTCATAAGATAAAAATAAATTATTGATTATCCCCGAAATGGAGTTGATTAGAATACCGGTGTCTTTGAAAAAGTTACTTAATTTAAGCTCAAGAATGCACCCTTATTAAAGGAAATTTAAAAAAAAAAACACGGTGTACATTATAGGTACATAAACATTACGCATTATGTAACGTAAATCATGTTCGAATACAGTAAGTAGGTATATATAATTTAAGAATTAAATATGTTACGTTTTTCCTTAATCTACCTAGAATGTGTTTTGCTAACGTAATGGAAATCTTAAAAATAATAAATTACCGTAACGTGACTTACTTATGTGACAGGAAAAACTAGCTTGCCTTAAACCTTTGTAATCATAACCATCATAACACTTGTTAAAAAAACTTTATAGCATCTAAAGGGGAACGGAAACGACTGCTTCTCCATACAAACGTATGGAGAAGCAGTACCCATTTTCCTCTGTGGATATTAACGTTACAGAAAATGTTTTTACACAATTTAATGTATCGGCCCGATTCGAAGAGTGAGATACGACAACGATAAGTTCTGGTTTAGATAAGTTCTCATCTAGATATCGTTTGTATGTCATATAAGTATAATTGACAGAAACAGCTCGATTCAGTCTGGCCTAGTGGGTAGTGACCCTGCCTTTGAAGCCGATGGTCCCGGGTCAAATCCTGATAAGGGCATTTATTCGTGTGATGAGCATGGATATTTGTTACTGAGTCATGGCTGTTTTCTATGTATTTAAGTATTTATAGATATTTATATATTATATATATCGTTGTCTAAGTACCCTCAACACATGACTTATTGAGCTTACTGTGGGACTTAGTCAATTTGTGTAATAATGTCCTATAATATTTATATATTTATCCCGGTAACGACGTTAGAAATATCGTAAATAGATCTTATTGGGATCACAGCGGAATCGAAATAAACGTCAATTTTGACATGTCGTTTAGTTATCGATCTTTCCGAGATCTTAAACGTGTCTTAATCATTCTTCTAATCGGGCCGTATATATTAACCTCAGCTAAGATGTCCCTTCGTTGGATTAATATACTTATATACTTATAGAGCTTTTAAAAGTTTGCAAGGAATTTATTTTTTGTTGCAAACATTTATATAAATATTTTTCATAATGTCATTATCCAGCTATGGCAGTATGGTTCCATTTTTATCACCTGTCAATATGTCCGTCACTTTCGCACTTACATACTTGTTAGAAAGTGATAGGCATAGTGACAAATGATAAAGAGACGACCATCTTAGCCCTACAGGAGAAACATGGGGACTACATTTTTATGGAAAAGCGGTCGTCCACTATCATCTTAGTGACATCATTACATATCATTCTTTTTTTGACATTATTACTTACTTATTTTACTTATCGATTAAGTTAATTTTAACTTTTAATTATGACGTATTTTGCAAATTTTCTTGTCTTCGGGGACTGCCATGAGTTCTCACATAGTAATTGTTTGTTTTTACACTTATCAGAAATCATGTCTATGTACATATAAGCTTATATGTACTCACACAAATTTAAGCATTGGTCTTTCCTGTGTCCGAAATTTAAGAACTTTGGTGAAATATATGTGCACAAAACGACGGCGAAACTGTTTGTATTGTAGGCACGTTGTAGGCAACAACCAGAAATTATGCTGTATCATCCTTAACTTTTTGCCTGCTTATCTGCTACCACTTTTTTTGTAAGTAGGCTAATAGGTAGGAATCGTTATTATCATATTATAAACTGAAATAAATGTCATATACTAAGAAAAAATGACCAAGGCCTCCAAGCCCCAGGCTGGAATCGAACCAGCGTCCTCTGCTATAGCGGCAGGTGCCTGAGCCACTCGGCCACCGCGGTCACGGCGGCATAGGTCGAATTTTTCCAATTATATGCATTTCTTACTGAAGACTTATATTAATATTTTCTGAAAATAATTTAATTGGTTCCAATACTTCAAATAGGTACCTACCATATTTCTTATAAACTTACAAACTGTACTGTACGTTTTTATAATAAAGTCCCCGCAGATATAGTGAATTTACCACTTAACAAGTTTAAGTCACATATTAAGCGCTCCTTGTTACGTAAGGCGTACTACACTGTAAATGATTTTATAGACGATAGAGATGCCTTTAAGCCGACGAAAAATTTATGTATGTATTTAACTATAAAAGTATGTATATCGCCGCCCTAGTACTTATAGTAGGTACAAGCTTTCCTTTGTTTGGGGCTAGGTCGATCCGTGTAAGATTGTACCCAAATATGTATTTATTTATAACTTTCTTTGTTACAGCAAAGAAATACAAAGACATATGTGAAGCTTCATATTGGACTGCAAAATGCATGTACGACGCTGATCCGGCAAACTTCGTTTTTCCATAAGTGGCTTAAAAAATCGTGATGTGATACATAATATATTATAATTGTGGTACATAATACCTATATTATTATTGTGATGCATAATATAATATAAGCATTGCCTTTGAAACTGGCTTTGTATGTGACCTTAAATAAAATACTTAAATAGGTATGTACAAATTGATTTGCCAGAGCTGAACCAAATGTCTATAAAATATTGACAGTGCATATTACAAACAAGATTGGTCTAAAAATAGAGTTGAACAACAGTAGGTAGGTATATATGTTAAGCATAACATTTGTATGACCCACTATCGATTAATAAGATGGAAATAAGCTAAGCTATAAGAAGACATTTGTTGCCATAAGGTTTATGAGACTAAGTATTTATTAAGGTTAGGAGCAGAATAGTCAAGGTCCGGCCATGATTCGATAATTTCATATTTCGATACACAACTGGTGTTTTTTCATAACATTGAACGAAACATTTGTACTCGGAAATACTACTAATACTAATAGTACTAACGGCTTAATATGATATGGCATAAACGTTTAATACCCAGTTACAATGTATGCAACATTTAACGACCCACTAATTTCCTCTTTAGAATTACCAGTCATTTAAAATTTGATTCGTACCGTGGTATTAAATTTTTGGATATAAAACCGGAAGGATTTTTCTGGTAATGATTTTGCTTCTGGTTTTGGGTGACAATACAAGCTTATTTGTTATAGTGCAGTGCCATTTATAATGAAACATTTTACTGTGTTAAGTTTAGTATTGGCTATAATATGTTCGGATACGACGTTTGGGGTAAGTTTTAAAATATAGGTATATTTAGGTGATATGAACATTAGTAGTACATTAAAAATGAAATCTAATTTATTTTCAGGCAACTAAGGCCCATAGATACATACCTTACAAACTAACGTACAGTTAGCTGCAAAAATATGTATCGAGAGAATCGTCTCGTAAATATGGTACTACGCTCTTATTACACTGGAATAAGGTGCTATGGGACATATTTTTGAGTACGATGTGTACACCCATATTTTTACACTTGACTGTACATTTACCTTATCGTAGCCGAAATAATAACGATTCCTGTGAAAAAGAGATAAAATCTGAAACCTTGATGGATATTATAAATAAATAAATAAATATTATAGGGCATTATTACACAAATTGACTAAGTCCCACAGTAAGCTCAATAAGGCTTGTATTGAGGGTACTTAGACAACGATATATATAATATATAAATGTTTATAAATACTTAAATACATAGAAAACACCCATGACTCAGGAACAAATATCCATGCTCATCACACGAATAAATGCCCTTACCAGGATTTGAACCCGGGACCATCAGCTTCGTAGGCAGGGTCACTACCCACTAGGCCAAACCGGTCGTCAAAAATATTATAATTTCGGCAAAACGACTTAATAGTACATTACGATACAAGTGCGAAAAATAGGAAATTCGAAACGAGTGGCGATAAATTAAAACACGACCGAAGGGAGTGTTTTAAATCGACACGAGTTGCGAATTACCTATTCGCACATGTATCGTACAACGTTTTACAGTACATATGGCCCTTTAAATGTTCGACACAGTAACGTAATATGCTACTTCTCGCACTAGTGCTATAAAGTAGCCCCATATGTACTGTAAAAGTTATTTCATACGCGCTGTCATATACTTTCGGTAAATTATACTAGGTTGAATTAGATTTAATTACTAGGTACATGTGTTGGGATGTAGTGTCGTTAAAGAAAAATAATTCAGAGGAAGCATATTTACAGATGACTCGAGAACAGCTCAAAAAAACATTAACGATGACTAAGAAACAATGCATGCCGAAAACCGGAGTAACAGAAGGTAAGAACTACTAAAATTGGATCAACAACTTTATATTGAAAAGTGTAAAGATTAAAAAAAAACGTAGTAACTGTGCTTCGAGGATTGTTGGGCTGAAGCAGCGGGTCCTACCACGTTTTGACCAAAATAAATTCTAAATATATTTGTTATAATATCGTTATATAGGATATGATATTGATATGATATCGGGGTAATGTATAAATGTTATCGTTTTAAAGGTCTGTTGATTAATTTAAATATTGTTTTGCAGAAAAAGTAGGCAGGATCGAGCAAGGTGTGTTCTACGAAGAAAAAAACGTGATGTGCTACGTCGCTTGTATCTACAAGTCCATTCAAGTGGTAAGGAACAATGGTCCTGATAAAGGTGTGTGTATATTATATGCACTATTTTCATATATAGAGAGAGATAGAAGATGAGAAGAAATACAAAGTAATTTTAAAACAACAAAGTAAATACAGGTCAGTTCAGAAATGATGATGTTCTGAGATAATACAATTTAAATATACTCGTGTACACCGTGGGACAATTAAACCCGACAGATTTTAACCACGCATTCCTTTGGTCATAAGGAGCAAAAAATGTTATATGAGTTTTGGTCAAACTGTTTTATATTTATTGTTACTTAATTTTATATCTTGGTGATAAAAAAAACCACTACAACGAATAAACAAGTTTTTTTAAATTTATAGATAAAAATTGCGAGTTTACTTTAAAAAAGTAATGTCTGGCAGAAGGTATGTCTAAACCAAGTCACATAGTGTAGTGGCAGCGTCACATCTTAAAAGGCAACAGAAACCAATTTTCACAAAAAATATCACTATCTCTAAAACAAGACTCAGATTTCAGGAAACTTTGTATGTTTAATCTCTAAATGCGGTCAAGAATACACCTTTAAAATCTTTCGGGTTTAATTGGCCCACGGTGTACCGCGGTGTATTTAACCGAATTGAGATCCACCTTTTTGAATATTAATGTCATTTAAAAGAGAGCATCGTGGGAGGTGGATACTTTAAAATAATGGAATAGGTAAGAGTCATTCAAAAGTTTTGCACATGGCACCGTTGTACTTCTGTAACACGTCGAAATCAGAAATCATTGCATTTATTCGTGACAAACTATAACATACAAAAGTATAACAACATAACGAAAGAAAGTTAAAACAACATAACGTTGAAGGCTCTATTCCAGCAGTGTACCTATATACAAAAAACTATTGTTTATGATTCTTTCGTAAATTATAGGTTAAATCAGTAGGTTCACCTTTGAGTTGGCCTTTTGGACTTATAAAAATAACCTTTATTACCTAACAGAGCTTCTTACGTCATGGAGAATAAACACGTTCCAAACTTAATTGTGAATAAAATCGTGTCATCCACGAGGACGCGAAAATTTGTCACATCTAACCTCTAAACGTGAATGACACGATCAGTCTCTGCTTCTTTAAACAAAATGAGGAGAAAATTAACTACAAAACCTTAAATATTGCAGAAACAATATAAGTAACAAATCCCTTAACATTTCCACTTCCAAAAATACCAAGTTATGGATCCGTCAATAATCAACATCAAGGTCGCGTTTTATAAATAAGGCTATAAGTATATTTAAGTTCGCTATTTATATTAACAATAAAATATTGTAAGAAAGAGAAGCAAACAACAAATTCATAACATATGGATTTACAAAAATAGGTGCCTGCCACAAAATCTTTAAACAACTATAGAGCCCGTCATAATTAAGGAAGTTAATTTTTTGTAGTGCTTACCCAGTAAAACAATAAAAATACGAGCACATACAAAGATAAGTAATTATTACTACGTCTTATGCATATTGCAAAGAAACCACAGTTCGTGGCAACATTACGTAGCAAAACCAGCGCTTTGCGGAAAAACCCATTGTTTTACTGATTGGGCTAGTTATAGCTACCGTCAAATGTATGTACGCGTGGAGCTTGCAGGCCGATTTACATTCAACAACTTGATATGGTTTTAATCTTATTTTTATATGACGAAGATTGCTTACACTGATTGGTGCATGCGAAATGAAGTTGGTCGTGCGTGAGATGCATGCTAATTACCAAGACATCGTGAATGTCGTATCAAAACCAGTTAAAGGCGTAATAAGGTTTTCAATCTAAATCGGGCTCCTGGACTGAGACTTTGGTATTATAGTTTTTGGACGTTATAATATTTATAATTTAAATCTTTTTGCTTGGACAGGAAATGTCATGCTTGAATTAATTTGTTTTGGTTTAAAATTTCATAGGTACCTATTAGATATTGTAACCCTTAGACCGTGAAAATGCCCACAGACGTTCACGGTTACAGTATAATATTAAGATTCACAGCTAGACTAGGGACGATTGTCTCACGACACTTGTCGCCAGCGACGTCGGTTGAAGTGCCGCGACGTTGCCAGACTTCGCTCGATATGTCGGGCGATATCACATGTTTTTTTTTTTTTTTTTTATTTGAATCTAAAGAAGATTACAAAAAGCCTTAAACTACTAATCTGCCAAACTGCAGTACTGTTTGTTGGCAGAAAAAAACTATAAAGTAAAGTCCGCAATGTCTATTTTCATGTATTTTGTGACAGGTCAAGAACGAGAAATTAAATAAAGATATGGTGGCAAAGCAAATCGATATTCTCTACCCTGCGGACATGAAGGCAGCCGTGAAAAAGTCTGTGGCGAAATGTATTGACGTTCGTAAGTGTCTATTTTAAAAACTACATTAAAGGTCAAATAACAAACATCATTTAATCCATTTGTATGGTGTGATGTGTAAAATATGCCAATAAGTACATAAAACCCAATGGTGATGGTTTATTAATAGCCACAAAAATCGAAGAATGCACTAAAATATGGCAGGTTATACTCGTACTACTAGTACTTCGGCGCAAAAAAAAATTGAGAACGTAACTAGGTATCTAAAATTGTTATTACTATATTCCCGTTATTTTTTTTATGACACTGTCCCCAGTGTCAGACACTTTAAGCCGAAAAGCATGAACTACGATCAGTACAGCGTTATTTTATTTTGTTTTTCAGAGGACAATTACAACACGGAGTGTGAGCGAGTGTTCTATGCTGTAAAGTGTTTGTACGAAGACAACCCACCCAATTTCATTTTCCCATAAATTTGATTATCAGTTGCTATTACTGACTTAGTTGTATTTAAACGATTTAGCAATAAATAAGTTTTTCGATAAGCTGAGTTTACTTATTTTAAGAAATATTTTGTTTGTTTGTTTTCTGTGAAACATGTAATTTCGCTTAATAAAGGTAACTTTAAAAGTATACATCAGTCAATAGAATATTTAAATACCTAGCAGATTTTTCCACTGCAACCGAACATAAATTAATTACCACTTTGATTGTACGTACATGCAATGTGGGTGTTAATACCAGGTGTTGCTTATAAAAATAACTGCTTATTTTGTTTAAACTGCCGTCAATTATATCTAAATAACCATACACTCCTTTCAAAACTATAGTTTATAATGAAGTATTAAGAAGAGTATATAAAATCGTATACGCGGTTAGGTTAGAACTCTTTGTGTTTCAGCACAGACAGCTTCAAACGAATTTTATAGATAAAATGAGCTTTCTACGATATTTTGCTGTCGTTTTTATAACCACACTATGTATACGGAGTTCATTTGCGGTAAGTATTTGGCAAAAACGGCCTTTAAATTTACATAGAATTTATTTTTGGTATATGCTATAAGTTGGGCGGCGCAACTCAAAGCCATGATCATTATTATTATTTAATTACTGCATATTATTATTATTTCATAAAACCTATCTCGAAAAGAGCCTGGCAAGAATTTGGCAAAGGTATTTTTTCTTAATTTGGCTGAGGGATGATTTTTTATTTTAACATACATGCATTAGCAGATTACTTAACATTAAAAAAACATTATAACATACAATTAATTCTATAATAATTTATTATAATAAATAATATGTTTAATAAAAATATTAAATCTAGCAATAATAAATATAATTAGAAAAAAAAGTAATATCTATAAATTACGGATTACATAATTGTTTGTAAGTGACATCTATAAACTTAGTAAGAAAACAGTTAAACAAATCTATTTCGGTCGAGATCTTATTCAAAATATTTTAGTGGAATAACTTAGGAGATTTTAGGACACACGGTAAAATTGCACTTATTATGTATGTATTATTACGAGTAATAGGAAACTCTTTTTATCCACTAAATTTCATCGACTACTGACGTAAAAAAAAAGAAAAAAAAAATAGATCAATGTCGCGAAGACCATCTACAAGCTCTTTCATCGGTTTTAACTGTTGCTTTTGTACACATACTCCACTTACAAAAGGTCGGTAGAGCCGGTAGAGGTCGATCAAGCTCTGGCTTTCTATTTCTGAGCAACGTACGTATACGAGTATTCTTGTCCTATGAGTCCTCTGACGGACTTTCCTACAAAACATTTTATATGCCTTTCTATATTTATCAAATGTTTACAGATGACTAGAGCGCAACTGAAAAATTCCGGAAAACTTCTAAAGAAAACATGTATGCCAAAACATGATGTAACAGAAGGTACGGATATATCATAACATAACTGATCACAGAATAAGTACTACAGTAAAGAAAGGAAACCTCCTTCAAAACGGAAGTTTAACAGCGTTTCAGGGTCAAATCATGTTGTCCCTTTCTAATGTCTCGGCTATTTATGGTTGCCAAAATTAAAGTCATTTTCTTATCTGTAGCTGTGCACGCAAAGGGACGTCAAGTTTTGCCAACCCTAATAATTGCTCGTAGCAATGCTGAGCCGAACGGAGCCGAGCACGCCCGAATGCTGGAGTTTCCCTCGACTGATATAATATATGATGATAATATATGTTGTTATGATACCAACATTTAATTATTATTTTAGGTCTTACGTATTTTGTATGTACATAAACATCTTTCTAAGCCAACGTTCAAATAATATATTTGTATTTGCACGCCTCTAAGACACTGACAAGGTGGTGTAAATATATTTTTGGAACATTGGCATGTTTTATGTTTGTGAACTCAACCGTACATAAGTAGCGTTAGTTGCAGACTTGCTGAGTGTATGTTAATATGTATCTTTGTTTACAAAGTATATTTTTGTTATAATTTATTAAGTTATACATAATGTTTACAGATCAAGTTGGAAAGATAGAGCAAGGCAAGTTTTTAGAAGAAAAGGATGTAATGTGCTATATAGCGTGCATTTATTCAGTTGGTGGTGTGGTAAGTTGACAACCAATGTCAATAATTGACGATAAAAAGAGTTAAGACGACTTTAAATATAAATATGCATTCCGTAACGTAAAAAATACCACCTTATGTTTGGCCTGGACACATTATGCATCATTTAACGTCCGATTTTGACTGCTAAAACCGTTAAACCGTTATAGTTATTTGATGGCTTCATTTTTTAGGTCAAAAATAACAAAGTAACGGTCGATGCCATGGTGAAACAGGTTGATATGATGTTCCCGAATGAAATGAAAGATCCCGTAAAAGCAGCTATAGAAAATTGCAAAGGAGTAGGTAAGTACCTATATTTCAAAACATTTAGTTACTCAAGCAATTTTACGGGCCTGAATTTAATAATTTGAAGTGAAAAGGTTCCTTTGTTTTTTTATTTAATAAATTGTAAACTATGTACTAAGTTTTTATCAAAATAGCATACTGATCAAATATGAAATGATACATCTGAGCACAACGCATCAATGTACCGCCTACCGCAGTACATTATTTATTTTGACAAAATATACTCTTGCATTTCAACAAATATTACTTGTTTTCAGCCAAAAAATACAAGGACATCTGCGAAGCCAGTTATTACACTGCAAAATGTCTTTACGACACCGATCCTGCCAATTTCGTATTTCCTTAATTTGTTTCAAAAAACATTGTCATATTTAATAAAGTTGAGTGAATCTACAGAGCTTTCTATTTGTATAGGTTTTTCTAATAATAATAAAAGCCAAAATTAGACTTATAAAAGATTAATTTGACATTACATTATTAACAAATTAAAACTATGTCCTTTTTCACCAATTATTGCAAAAAAACGAAAATGAACACTTATTTATTATTAAGACAACTAACAATAAGCCAAACTGTTAACAATAACACTCGGTTTTTTTTAAAAATAAAACCGAGCTATACATATTTCATGTACATATTGTATACACCGTGTTTTTTTGAACTTCGTTAATTTCAAGGGTCCATTTCTGAGTTTAAATTATTGTAATTAACTCCATTTTGAAGATTATCATATTTTTCTGATAACATGATAAGGCCCTTACGAGCGTGTACACTTGATAAAGGGCCTCTTTACACATTGCTTAGTGTTTAGTATGAGTTTATACATTTGCTATTAACGCAAGTACTATCTCGGACGATCGATGTTCGAAATGAGATTGATATGTCAGTTTTCAATTATTTGGTTAAGTCAATTATAATGTCCGTGCTACAACAACGCTATATGCAGCATTAAATTACTTACTATTTAAGAAAAAAAAATACAAATATTTATTTGAAAATTAACTATGTATGTCATTTACATTCCTAGTAGTTAGGCATACCTAAAAGTTAACGAATTTCAATGAAAATACTGTGTATGGCATGAAACTTACGCAACTAATTTGATAAAAGATGTGGTAATTTGTATGGTATTTTGCTGAAGCGCAACGAGTGCTCAAGATTAGACATTAATTTTGCTGCATAAATGCCAATAGAGCTATGTAAACACAGACTCTACCCTCTTGATTGCACTTTAGTGTCAACAATTAGTGCAATTAACCTCTTCCCAATGCCATCAATTTCATTAAGCCCGACGTTTGTATTGTAATCAAGGGAAATTGACTTCCTTTATATGGTTTGAAGAAAACGACAATCGTTTTGTTGCGCCTTTGTGGCAGCGAAGATTAGTCATGGAACGGCAAACCTGGGTGTTTGTTATGGTGCTTGCTTTTTTAGCTAATGGATGTGATGCTGTAAGTTTTTTGAACTACATTTCCTGTATTTAAAATTGCTTTTTATAATAATTGGCAAGAGGTACATCACTTGTACTTCTATTATTTTATTTATTTATTGTTCAGAACACATACAGTCATACGGAGAGTAGTCACATAGTCATATGGAGGTTCATATATGTAAACATAGACATGTAAACATCAAAAGATACCGAAGCGTTTTTGCGAAGAGGAGATAAGTAAAACATTAGGTATAATTTATTTTATCAACAACAGTCTGGATCTCGTAAATTCTTTTAAAGCAGCAAGAGAGTGCATAAATGGATCGATGTTAAAGAAATACTCATTATAGTTTTTCGATGCTCGTTTGAAAAAAAGTATGTCTGGAATAATTAGTACGTGCGAAACTCACATAAAACAAATTACGTGGACGTAAGGAGCGATGCGGTACATTAAACATAATATTTTGTAACAAAATTGGGTAGTTAATTTCATTTTTTAAGATATTGAAGAAGAAAATTGATACTTTTAGGAGATATAGTAAGGACTATTCATTCACAGTCGAATAATTACTTACAGACAGTCATTTTTACTGTATTGAGCGTAATTGCTCTCAAATGTACCTACTCCTGGGTCACACTAGAATACTTTGGGTTACAATAGAAAACAGTTTATGCATATATGTAAGTTGTGATTTTTAATATGAATGTTAGTAACACGAAATACTAATAAAAAAGAGTATCCATTATGCAGTACCCCTAGTGTAAATTTAGTCGATAGCGAAACGTGACGTACGCGTTTGCGTTAAGTCTCATTTTGTATGGGTTTTTGAACAGCGCGCCAAGCGGGACGTTTTGGAAAGTCAAAAATCTCATACAAAATGACACTTAACGCAAACGCGTACGTCACGTTTCGCTGTCGAAAATATTTACACTAGGGGTACTGATAAAGATTTAGTCAGAAACTTAGGCTTTTATAAGCTTTTACGAGACATTTTTGGGTAAGTCCACAGGAGACTCTGGACTGCTGTATGTGACTCCTTTATTTACACATATAACTTTTTATTAGAAATTATTTAGAACAAAAGTCTAATTACAGCTAACCAGAGCGCAAATGAAAAAATCTGCAGCAGCGTTCAAAAAGAAATGTATGGCTAAAGAAAATGTTTCTGAAGGTATTTTTTTCAGTGATACTTGCTAATTTTAACTTTATTGTGCAATAAAACTTTAGAAAATCAGCTACGATTTGTTAAATTTCAACTAATATGAATTCCCTTTATAGATATGATCGGGGACATAGAAAAAGGAAAGTTTATCGAAGACAAAGGAGTCATGTGCTATATTGCGTGCATTTACCAAATGGCTAATGTCGTAAGTAATTCTCACAAAATTAACCCCGAATTGGGAGGTATGCACAAACATACAACAACTCAATCCGTAACTTAAATATTTGTTAAAAGAGAATAAGAGCGCAGAACGGTGTTAGCGCACTAGAACGCAATTTCCAACCTTAATTTGAATGATTATTGCATGAAATTGTGTGGAAACGCGCTTCGCAACAACACGTTCAATTGTGCATCACCTGAATGAGCGGTGCTCTTGAAATGGCTAGTCTTTGATATTGGTTCGATTAATTTGTTAGAAATATGTAGGTAGGCAAACTACAAAGTCTTGACAGCCGCGGAGCGCGTGAACTGCACCTCTCCGTGTTTACACGAAGGTACGCAATACGCATTAAACGACTCAAACTGACTAACAGGGGAAACCCCTACTTCTTGGCAGCACGATAAAAAATATAAAGTTATGCAATATCTTCATGTCATCACATGTTGCCTGAGCCATATCCAAAGTAAACAACTTTTTTGGTTATGAATTTGTATTTTTTGTGTCAATTTCAGGTTAAAAATAACAAACTAAGCTATGAAGCATCCATAAAACAGATCGATATAATGTATCCCGCAGAATTAAAAGAACCTGCCAAAAAGTCGGTGGAAGCGTGTAAGGACATATGTGAGTATCTACCTTAAGAACCACATATGTGACACACATATGGGACATATGTGAGTTTACCGTGATAGCCCATACAAAAAGAGAAAACTTTTTTCCACTTCTAAATATTTAGTTATTGAGACTATTAAAAACTAGGTTTATAGATTTAACTTTTTTTTCAAAAATTGCAAAACAATTTTTTTTTTCAAAAAGCGAAATCTATAAACCTAGCATACATATATTATGCTGAAGCGATCGACATCAAAGTGATTTGGTAAGATTTAGTTAGTGGAAACCGTTTTTCCCGAAATGGAATTTCATAGAAAAAGTACCGTTATTTCGTTAGGATCACAAAGCTATTCTTCTCTGTTAAACACAAATAATCAGCCAGTAAGAACCAGGAAAACAAAAAGCGTAAGACAAAGACAGTATGATTCTCTCTATGTTTGAAATGAGACCGCCCTGGGCCAAACTCAACTATGTACCATATTATTATTTAGATACAAAAGAATGTTTCGTAACCGAATAACAATTCGGTCTTGTGTTTCAATTTTAAAGTTCATGACATGATATTCTATTCTATTTTAACCTAGTCTATACGGTAATATAGTAATTTTACTTATAAGAAATTAAATAAAATAAAAGCGGCCAAGTGCGAGTCGGACTCGCGCATGAAGGGTTCCGTACCATTTAAGACGTATTAAAAAAAATCTACTTGCTAGATCTTGTTCAACATTTTACCACTTTGGACACACATTTTACCACTTTGGAAGTGTCTCTCGCGCAAACTATTCAGTTTAGAAGAAAATGATATTAGGAACCTAAATATCATTTTTGAAGACCTATCCATAGATACCCCACACATACATTTAAATTTTTTATGACGTATTAAAAAAAAACTACTCACTAGATCTCGTTCAAACCAATTTTCGGTGGAAGTTTGCATGGTAATGTATATCATATATTTTTTTTTTGATTTTTAATTCTGTTATTTTAGGAGTTACAGGGGGGGGACACACATTTTTTCACTTTGGAAGTGTCTCGCGCAAACTATTCAGTTTAGAAAAAAATGATATTAGAAACCTAAATATCATTTTTGAAGACCTATCCATAGATACCCCACACGTATGGGTTTGATGAAAAAATATTTTTTGAGTTTCAGTTCTAAGTATGGGGAACCCCCAAAATTTATTGTTTATTTTTTTATTTTTGTGTGAACATCTTAATGCGGTTCATAGAATACATCCACTTACTAAGTTTGAACAGTATAGCTCTTATAGTTTCGGAAAAAAGTGGCTGTGACATAATCGGACAGACAGACGGATATGACGAATCTATAAGGGTTCCGTTTTTTGCCATTTGGCTACGGAACCCTAAAAAGTCAGAAAGTCTTATAAGTTAATTTAGGACAATATATTGCGAAATGGTTAAATAAATTCACAATTAAGGTAAATTTTATAATAATTATTATTTTAATTTATTGATGTCCTTTCTCGTTGTGTAGGTTATAATAGAGTAATAGTAAAAAAAAAATATTAATAGTAAAAACATACAAATTACAATTTAAAATCCAAAATTCTATCGGTGTCATACTTATCTAACATGTTAATAAATATGAGTATAATTTATTATGTGAAGGCCGAAGGGATATTTATCTTCTATGATGCGTAATGCATATTTAATACGTAATTATCTTTTTATTTAACTGTAGATTTACTATTGAAAATGTAATAATACTTATAATAATGTTGTGCCTTATATTTTGGTCTGAGCTTGGACAAGGTCGAATTTAGGTCGGCATTTATACTAGATCCAACGTAATGACCGAACTATAATTGTATTTTAATAGCTATTCAACTCAAAAGCTACTCGAACTGAATAAACACATTTATATACATTCAATGCATCCACCGTGAAATTCATAAATATGTAGGTATAACTAAATTTAATAATTACATTATTTTTTTCCCTAACATTTTCCTCTATGACATACGTTTTTATGCCTAGGTAATCTAGGTATGTAATAACGTAGGCAGGGCCCTTTAAACTCGCAGCATGACCATGGACGTAAACAAGGTACTTACAGCACAGCCTAAACACAAGATTCGAAGTTGATGGTAAGTAAGGGGAGAATTGGGCACTTTTCGACTTAATTCGTAATAAAACCGTTATTTTTTTAATATAATCAACTTTTTGCTTCGTACTTATATCATTACCACATTTATTTGCCTACAATTACAACCCAGTACAGTTACACGTATAAAATTATAACCAGGCTCAATATTGCATGGGATTTTATAACGCCTTCCAAAAGTGCCCAATCTTCCCCATGAGTCTGGTGGTACCATGGCACCATGGTAAATTACTTCAATAGTTAACAATAAAACTGTTTTAAACTATAAGCCGTGATGGGTGCGACTCTGTATAATGGATGACAGATAATAGGTTCAAACTTTATTACAACAACTTCCTGATAGAGAACTTAAATGTTTTATTTGTGTACTAAATTGCGGTGTTGTGAATTGTGATAGATTAAAGTTCCACATAACACTGGCGAACAAACGAAATTTAAACATTAAATACAAGTCTAAAGGGTATTTATAGTGAGAGCCCATTGCATCCCTACTCTCAATTTACTAATTAATTCAAATATTTTTTTTGTAGTCTAATATTTTATCTCAATTAATTCGTTCGCAGATGATCTTGTTATATCGCTCGAAATCACATAAAAATGGTTACTTTTGCGCGTGAAAAACAGTCAAGGGCATGTGATGTTGACTAAACAAAATGATAGATGATACTTACCTGAGTGGTGTTGCCAATTACTAAGCTAAACTATCACAGTATACAAAAACAAGTATCAAAAACTCGTCTCGAGTTATGAGGTGGTGCCCGAACCTCCCGACTGCCAAATCCTCCCCTAGGAATATTACATAGATGTATGTTTGAGCCACAATATAGGTTTTTACTAAAAAAAATTAAAATATCTAACGTATAGTTTGGGGTACTCTATAGGTATTTCTAGGTCAGAATGTTTATTAACAAACATCAACATAGCACGTACTTTTTTGAATAAGTCAATATTTTCGGAAATAACCGCTCTGAAATTTTAGAACTTGTCTTAAATATTGACTTTTCGTTTACAGCGAAGAAATATAAGGATTTGTGCGAGGCCTCCTACTGGACTGCGAAGTGTATTTACGAGCATGACCCTAAAAACTTTGTATTCGCTTAGAACGATTGTTAATAAAAACTTGAATATAAGTTTCCGTGTTTCATTATCCTTTTGCTTGCACTTTATGCATATAATCATATATGCTGATTCACATTCAACTTCAATTCAGCCAGTAGAAAAAGGCGAAAAATTTAAATTTTCTATGAGAGGACAGAACCCTTCGCGCGTATTTTTTTTGATTTGCCGACCTTTCTACTGACAAGGTCGCTGTTCCAGAGTATATCACTTGTAAACTGTTTCTTGAATGCAAGGTCTCCTGAAACTCCTACCAATCGAAGAGTAAATACTTGCTCGTAATGTATGGAAAAGATCACGTAACTTTTCCTAGTATCTGTGATTCCGATTCATAAATTTTCGGTTGGTGTTAACGATGAATGATTGTCACGTATTTTAAGGGTTTATATACATGTATAATATATGTGAGCGACTGCTTGCATTTTATCCAATTTCGTTTGTGTGGGAATGATAATACTAGAATCTACTCATAGTGTTGTGTTCCTACCGGTAAGTAAGGTTGCCAGAGCTCAACGAGGGTGTGTAGGGTCGGCAACGCGCATGTAACTCCGGTCATGTATGCTTGTTTGCCATCGACGTCGTATAACAAAAAAGAACTTCACGACGTAATGATAAAATGTAGGTAGCTAAGACAATTAGTGAAAATGCACAAAAGTTAGAACAAACATACTGACTCTACATACAAAGTTTGGGTTAACCGTACAACTTGGAGGCTTCGATTTTAATTGAATAAACGTAAATAAACTAATCGATAGCTAAAAAAACAAACCAGGTATTTTATATTCTATCTTTATTTATAAATAAATTTCCGTCTATCGGATAGATAGATTCTATTCTACATTTTGTTTTACGTAAGCAGTCATTTTGATACTGGTGTTTCTAAGAAAGATACATAGAGAATACCCGTAGAAAAACAAAAGAAAAAGGATAAAAAATAAATTCTAAAATTTTGGATGTACTAATTGATTTAATGCGAATGCGATTACCTATTTTTATACAGAGGAATAAAATTCATTACTATAAACTTGCTCGTCATGCAGATTTGCACATCAAGTAATTACCTAGGAAGGCACATCGTCATGGCCAGCAATTATGCTCCGTTTAGGCATTAAACAATGCATTTTTCTTGGGTATCTCTGCTGAACATGTTATTACGTGAATAGAGCTACAAAATCGTAAATAGTCATTTACGTAGTGAAGGTGTAGTACAGCTTTGTCTTAACTTCTTTTTCTTGATCTCAGTGAATCACATCAGGCTTGTTAAATTAAGGGACGTTGCTATCCGCCATAATTAAAGAATTTGAACTCCCAGAAAGGTACTAAAATTACAGTTCCATTGGCTAGTTTATTATCCGTTGCAATCTTTATGCTATTATATCAATTTTGTAATAACATGCCAATTGGTTGGTCAAATTGGGGCAATTAAACGGTTAAAGTTTAAAGTAGAGATATAAATATAAATTAATCAATACAAAAAAACGGATAAGTGCGACTTGGCCTCGCTAACCGAGGGTTCCGTACTTTTTAGTATTTGTTGTTATAGCGGCAACAGAAATACATCATCTGTGAAAATTTCAACTGACTAACTATTACGGTTCATGAGATACAGCCTGGTGACAGACGGACACACAGACAGACAGACGGACGGACAGAGGAGTCTTAGTAACAGGGTCCCGTTTTACCCTTTGGGTACGGAACCCTAAAAATATATATGTTCTGAATGACAAAATGAAGGGACCATTTACAAACTCGTCGATATTTTTATAAAATAAAAATCACTAATTAAATAAATTAATCACTAATAATATTAGTAGAATTTTATTGCCAATGTCGACTCCATAGCTTGCTGCTTTAAGCACCTTACTAAATACCTTTGTGCCCCCCCCCCCCCCCCCCCCGACGCAAATTTAAAGGTTAAAAGTTTTTTAAGAAAAGTATTAGAGTTAGGTTAAATAGCAACATACCCAAAAGTTACCCACTTATAACTTGAAAAAAAAATACATAGTTAAGGAGCTATAATTAGTGTTCAGTTTATTGACTCCATTGTGTTACTTACTTACTTAGTCCGTTGGCTCAGCGACCCAAAATGAGACTTGGCCTCCGACACAAGACACCGCCACAACAACAAACATAATTAAACAGTTTCTATTTAAGTTACACGCATGAAAGTTTGTTGGCGTATGCTATAAACTCATGTGTGTATGCATTAAGTACACTTATAGTGCAATACAATTTAGGTACAAGGTTAATTTTCGTAACACAATGGAATCAATTAACTTAAAACTAATTATAGCTCCTTAACTATGCTTAACTACGTTTTTTTTGCAATTCACCCAAGTATCATAACTACATTAGTTTCAAAAGGAAATTAAGTAATTGGTTTGTCAGGAAACATAATTTTACCGAATCGTTAAGTAGATAAGTAATAAAGTATATTCTTTATAATACCAAGTAGTAAAATAAAAGTTAATAATGCAATAAAAACAAAATTTTAAATAACCCACGACGGTTAAAACGTAGTTGAAAAAGGATGCACAAATAAATGTTTACTGCAGCGCCTTCTGGTGAGTTGTCACCGTAACACCTATCTAAGAACATGCACTAATCAAACCCGAATCCATCACTGAAAGCCGCATCAAAATCGGACTAGTAGTTTTTGAGAAAAATGGCAACATTGCTTTGCACAAACATCCTCTCACCCCAAACGCATATACCGTCTCCGTTCCGTCGTGGGTAAAAAGTAATTAAACAGAACATTCTTTAAGTAAACAAGAATTAAATATATTGGGAAATGGACAGGACAAGGAGTTGGATTTAATCAAATACTATTAAATAAATAAAGGGCAAAATCAAGCTAGAATAACAATTCAGTTTGAACAGTTAGTTTAAATAGAATGGTATTAAGCAAGTCTTAATTCTACTTGCAAAGCATTCCACAGAGGAAGGTGAGGTGGGGGAGTTGTTGTAAAATTTTGAAGTATATAGACTTTATATTATGGAAGGTAGAGTTAAGGAATAGAATCTCCATATACCAAAAAGTGTGCGACAAAAAACCATAAATAAGTGGCGCTACAATACCTAGAATACTTGAGAAAATAATTTAATCATAGACAATTAGACAGCGCACTTCACTCCGTCAATAACGCCTAGGTTCTTAGCTATTCTAGCGCTACTCTGGAGCGATTTGGAACTATTATTTATAGCTGACAGCTGGACATTTGCAACATTTCTGCCTATGGAGATTCTATTCCTTGTGTCTACCTTCCATAAGTATGACCTTATGACAAATGTCATGTCACCTACATCAACGTCAAAATGAAACGTTTTATTTCTTCCTTTAAAAAAACGGAATGATGCATACTGTACTGGCCATATTGTTTATGGTTTTTAGAATAGTTTTTATATAATATTATATTGTCTGTGATTGGATTTGAAAATATAGAACTCTGCGCATTCATTGTAAAATGGTCTTCGATAATAAATTTACTTGAAGCAAGACGGCGTTTCAAATATAAAACAGATACCCAATCAACCACATACTTAACACCCCTCTTCTTTATTTTATTTAATATATCTATAAATAATAAATAAATATTATAGGACATTATTACACAAATTGACTAAGTCCCACAGTAAGCTCAATACGGCTTGTGTTGAGGGTACTTAGACAACGATATATATAATATATAAATATTTATAAATACTTAAATACATAGAAAACACCCATGACTCAGGTACAAATATCCATGCTCATCACACGAATAAATGCCCTTACCAGGATTTGAACCCGGGACCATCGGCTTCGTAGGCAGGGTCACTATCTACTAGGCCAAACTGGTCGTCAAAATCTTAGTTTCTTTTTTATTTTATTGAATATTGTAAGGGATAGGTGTACGAAGGAATAACTATTTACTCAAATTGAAAAGTATCAGTGATGTGCTAAATTTCAAGGACAACATACATACCTATTACAATAAATTGCTCTACTCATTAGTCCGCGTGTCAGGAAATAAATTACTGCAGGTATGGACCCGTAAAAATGGTTCAATTTAAACCTACAGACAAACAATAGAGCCTTCAACCTGATTCTGTTTGCTTCAATCTAAGTTCAATTCAATTTGATTGAATGGAAAAGCAATTGACAAAATGTCATTGCCAAAGGAAGTTCTTAAAAAAGCTGAATTTGTAAGACGGGAAGTAGTTTTTAGAGTTCCTTAGTCAACTAGAAACCGTTATAGTTTCGCCATGTCCGTCTGTCTGTCTGTCCGTCCGTCCGAAGCTTTGCATTTAACAAAAGTGTAAGCGACATAAAATTGCTTATTATGCTCTAGAGCATAAAGTAAAATCGTCTATTACCATCCTTACTAACTTAGCAATAAGATTCAAAATCTGCCATACAAACTGCCAGCCCTGCCGGCGCGCCCAAGACCAGCACGCTCCCGACTGGCGTGCGCCGTGCCCCTGACCGCCCCCCGTACGATTTTCTTTGAACAGATACGGTAAAATAACCTAAAAATATTGGAAATGTTTGTAAATTTTCCTCGCAATCAAAGTGAAAAGCTGAGTGACTCGACTAACTATATTGTTGCCTCGGCTAAAAATGGATCGCTTTATGCTCTTGTTGCACCATCTATTATTTCGTTCCAACCCTATAGTGTGAGGTATCGTTGGACAGATTTACAACCATTTTTTGATAAAGTGAATATTTTCGGAAATAATCGCTTTGAAAGAAAAAAAAAACATTAATTTTTCAGCCATGGGTCCATAAAATACGAAAAAAATCGTGAAAGTAGAGCTTAATAAAGGACTTTCAATGAAATATATAGTGAACATGATCAATGCTGAAGCCGTTTTCGAGTTGCCGCAAAAATCTTCTTACAGTGAAATACGTATCTTCAAAGCGCTTCAGAGATACTTACTCTCAGTTGCTTTTTATTTATGGTTTAAGATATTTATTTCTCAAAAGATTTACATAAATCACTTACTGAGAAAACAATAATTTTGCTTAAATCTAAATAGGAGAGGGTAGCATGCAAAAACGGTGAACGACTTACGTACAAAGACGCTTGGTAACAACATGCAGTGCGTCGAGGTCGAGGCCAGTTAAACCGAACACGAACTACTCGTGCGACAACTGCTTAGATATAGGGTCGTTTAACTCGCCTAGCAAAGTATGTTTAATTTATTTTTAATTATAAATTAATCGGAATATGTATATGATGTATTATATTTATATTATTATTATTATATTTCTATTTTTAATATATTTTTGAAAAGCCTTAGAAGATGTATGATGTTGGGCATTTTTATGAATACTTGGTGAATAAGCAAACGGCCTACCTAGATTTATTATTCAATATGTATTGTTTTAGTGCTCTTTTGAAAACTAGCATTGACTTGGCGTCTTTGACATCTTTTGGTAATTTGTTGTATAATTGAGCTCCTTCGTATATTATGTTCTTTTTTCCATATAATGTTCTGGGTGGTCGCAGGAGTATATTATTAGCTTGTCGCGTCAGCCTTTTTTGTACCTCGGATCTTTTAGTGAACGTTATATGGCTATGTATATCTTTATATATGATTTTTCTTATAAGGATGCATGTGTTGTATACATAAGTTTGGGAAATGTTTAGTATTTTTGTGTCCTTATATATAGAGCTAGTTGGTGTAAGGCGCTTATAATTAAATAATACTTTCATTATTTTATTTTGTGAAATTTGTAAGGGTTTTAAGTTAGTTTTGGCGGCCGATCCCCATATTTCTATTAAATATTCTAGATTAGGCTTAATGAGTGAATTATAAATGGTGTATCGAACCCTTTTTGGCAGACATCGAACAATACGTCGCAATGCACCGGTGAGCGATGTAATTTTGGAGCGTAGGGAGTCAATATGTGGTTTCCATGATAGCTTATTGTCCAGAATGAGGCCAAGGTATTTCTCCTGTTCTACTGCTTGTAACGTTACATTATTTATTACTAAGGGATCATGATTATGAATGACTTTATTTTTTGCAGCAAGTATGATGTACTTCGTTTTAGACTCATTAATCGTTAACAAGTTACAAAGAAGCCATCTGTGGAGTAAATTTAAATCGTCCTGTGCGTGTTCTATTAGACTTTCAATTTTCGAGCCGAGTTCCAATTTTTTATTTCGAGAAATGGACCTCGCAGATGCAACTTCGCCCATGGCTAGATTAGATCACGCTACGCTATTGTGTACATGATAATATGATGCTTGTTAACGGAACCCTACACAGAGCATCGCCCGACATGCTCTTGGCAGGTTTATTTAAGGGGCTCCCTGGCGCCAATGACCTTCGATCTGAATCCCTTAGTTTTCTAATGGTTTTTATAGCTTATCGCTTAGCAACGGCTCTAAGCAATATAGTATCCCATATTTACATCAAAGTTCATTGTCTTCGAGATATTTGTCGTCAATGTTTTTAGAGACGTCAAAGGCGAACCCAAATATGTAGATTTCGTATATGTGAGATCCTTAACAGCAATGGAGTTATGAAAAAAGTGTTTTTTTAGACAATTTAAAAAAAACTTAATTATAAAATGAATACTTTCTTTCAAAATCCGGCAGACAAGAATAGAGATCCCTTAAGTATCTTTACAAAAATTTTATGTTTCATCCCGAATTTCTTCGAAATGGGAAACCTAAAATTAAAACCTTGTGAATTAAAGCTATAGGGAAGGTTTTTGTCTAAGAATATAGTTAAGGACCTGTACTGTCTCTGTTTCTTACCATACCTATATGTATATCCTAAAGAGCGCCATTTACCATTTTGCGTCAGTAGAAGTGTTTGCAATAGTGAATACCAACTAAAATGTTTATCCAATCTAATGAAAAAGGTACGCCATACGTCAAGTTTTTTATTCGCGAATTAATCTTCTGGACAAAACGGACTACGGAGTTTGTACCCTATCGTACCAATTGCTTATGCGAGTGTGGTTTGATAGAGTTCCTAGATAAACCAATGTAACGTGACCTCACTGTCCGTCATAAATTTAAGCAACTAGAGAAACCACTTATATCGGTCGACTGAAAATTTGACGCGCTCATGCTGGGAGAGCTATTGGAATAATGCTCCAGTTGCTAATGGCTTCGTAGATTTGGCATCAATGTTTTCCTCGTACAGTTGTTTGTTTACAAAAAAATAAGCCTGAGGATTATATATAAAGAACGACCGGTGGAGTAGCGTCACAATCCGCTCATCTCTCTAAGAGTAGAGTGCCAAATTTGGGAAAGGAACATTCGTTACCTATTTTGTACAAAAGATGGCCTTCTATTACTCCGTGCTGATCGTGGCGATTGTGGCTGCTTCTGTAAACAATTGTTTGGTAAGTACCAATATTATTATAAGGCTATAATAGTTACTTGTGTTATAAGGGGCAAAGTTGTTATTTAACAGCTCGTGCTAATATTGATACCCGAGCAAGGAAAATGGAATCCTGAGCGTTACGAGGGTTAAACAAATTTTGCCACCGAGTGAAACACAAAACTATTCACTAAAACGTACGTCAAACAAAATCAAATCCAAATGAACGTTATTAAATATTTATCATTTATAAGTCAATTCTACCAGCCAGCGTAATAAAACAATTCATAATTTGTATCAAATTACTTTGCCACTCTTGTGGATAAAATGCAACTTTCTCAACAGTTTTTGCACAATCAAGAGAGCCTTTACGAGCTGGTGTAGTGAAAAATATATTACCTACCTTCAGATTCTTATAAAGTATCGACGCGAGAGACTATCATTTGGAAGTTTGGAACCATAAGGCCATTTGATAAAATGCAAAATACTGAATCTTAATGACCCGAATATTTTATGCTATGGCAGCAGCCAAGCAGTAATTTAAAAAGTATTTTTGTTTTATTCTCACCCGCCAGTAAGTTAGGTAGGTACGCACGGTCAACATTAAAATATGTTTGATTGTTTCGCCTTATTCCAATTATTAAGTAGTATGCAAAAGTGTAAACATATGATTGTTGATTGATGTCGACTGTATACCTGTTTTTGTTGTTACTCTATTCCTGCTAAGAAATTCATAATACAATCGGCTTAATAATTTAAGCAACTTAGCGCAGGTAGGTACTTAAGTACCTACCTTTAGAACATTTGTATGAAACAAGGAGTATTTTAGAATAATTATAAAAATATATTTTTGAAAATAAATTTAGTATTGATACAACAAGTTTTCGAAGATACAATTTTTCATAAGTGTGCTTAACTTTCTGCTGATTTTTTGTTTCAGGCAATAACAGAAGAACAGAAGGCAACGCTAAGAGAGAAGCTGAAAGCCAATGCGTTAGCTTGCAGCTCAGAGCTCGGCGTCACCGATGAACAGCTGAAGCAGTGGAAGGAAGAGAAGAAGACCCCCGACGACAGCAACAAGTGCTTCGTCGCGTGCATGTTTAAGAAGAGTGGACTGGTAAGTTACCCTGGACAATTTATTTACTTCAGGCGATAACAGAGAAACGGAAGGAATCGTTAAGAGAGAAGCAGAAAGCCAATGCGTAAGCATGCGGGTTGGAGCTTGGCTTCACTAAGAAACAAATGACCCAGTGAAATCAGGAGAAGAAGACCCCTCAACGACAGCAACAAGTGCTTCGTCGCGTGCATGTTCAAGAAGAGTGGCCTGTTAAGTTATCCTGGACAATTTCCGCAATTCGACATTCGTATAGCCTATTTTTAAGATAATACAAATCCTATTTTGGTGTTTTTTTTACTTTGGTTTGGTATATATTAATATTATATATTATTATATCATTACGCATAAGTAAGGGATTTTTTTAAATTATTCTTGCTTTAGCTTTTTTCGTCAGGTTATAATAAAATTTTCAACAATCAAAGGGGAAACTATTAGGCCTTAAATTTTGCGGATTGTCCAGTTTTCTTACAGTATTTTTCAATACTTAAGAGAAATTAGTAAATATCATATTATACAATAAAAATATAATAAATATAAATTAAACATCATGTATTATCGTTGTGTATTGATAGGGTTCGAAACGAACACATCTGTGGTAACCTCGGAGTGAGAGACGTCGCCGATAAGCTCCATGAAAGTCGGCTGAGGTGGTTTGGGCATGTCAAAAGAAGGCCGTCAGAATACGTAGGCAACAAAGCCCTTAGTTTTGCCTTACCAGGCCCAAACAGGAGGGGCAAACCAAGGCAGCATTGGCGCAATGTCATCGCCAAAAATTTAAACGCCTGGGGGTTATCAGAAAACGACGTCCAGGATAGAGCGAAGTGGAAGGAGAAAAGTAGGAAAGCGGACCCCGTCACACCCGTACTGTGACGGGGTCCGCTAGGAGGATGATGTTGATGATTATCGTTTTGTATTATTGTAGCGCTCGTAAATCTGGCACGATGCAGAGATTTTAATGTTGTTTGTTGCGCATAATGTACTCGTACCTAATTACAACAGCGATAATTTTAGTACTATACAATGTCAAACTTTAAAATTGTACTGAAATTACCTTAATCAAAATACACAATAAAGACGTATATTTCTAAATAAAAAACTTTTTATTTTTCAGATGGATGACCAGGGCCTGTACTCGGAGAGCACCGCTCTTGAGAAGGTTAAGCCTTACCTCTCAGAAGCCAAAAAGGACGAGGTGAACGCATCAATCAAGGCTTGCAGTTCTGGTGAGTGACATACGATTGTTACCTAACGCAACATATTTACTGTAACATTAGCAATAAAATTACTATCCCAATAAAATAATTCCTAGCAAAAAAAGGAATAAAAGGTGACAAAAAGTAACAGATCAGAAGTAACGCCATCAAATGCATCAGCATCAAGGGTAGCGGATCATACTAGATATATTGCGTGAAAAATATCTACCATTCTCTAATAACTTAACCCACTGGGTTCAGAAAACAAACTTCTTAAAACGTCATTGTACTTTTTTTGGATCACTATATGGCTGCCATAAAATTAAATAGCAACCTTGAGGCCTTCCTTGACGGACTGTATTGATTTAAATCCTGACTCTTTGACTTACGTTCAATAGAAAAAAAATCACGAACATAGGTCAAAAATTCATTTGTAAGAAATTATGCACAAAAGCTAAAAATTTGAAACTTTTAAATATGATCCATGATATCCGTGCTCCCTGGCACGCACTTTCATCTCGCTTACGCTTACGACCAGTGAGAGTAAGAGAAGAACATGAACTTTCTGGGTCTTAACAAATAGAGATTTGTTTTTATTATATGTCAAAGAATTAAACTGTGACAGATATTTTTGTAACAGATACATCTCTATAATTTGGAAAAGTAGGTATTCCAGGATGGCAGATACTTTTGGCGCGTTGTTTCATTCGCTATTTTTGATTTTACGTACTTTTAGGCGTCCTAAGGTAAGAGGATGTTGTTGCCCTTGGTGGTCTTTGACATATTTAAATTACTTAAGGTTGACGTCCGACTTCTTGTCACTGTCCCAGTATTGTTCTGAGCAGTACATGGCATTTTGGTCATTGTCAATAGCGGTGACAGCAGGGGCATGTACAGCACTGGGACGGTTACCTTAGGTACCATGCTTCGGTTGTTGGTGGAGTTTTTATCTACGAGAAATAGACATACTTTTTATGACTGTAAGAGGGAAATTTGTTGCAGTGAATGAACAATCCGTGGGCGACGGCAGCGCTGGCTGTGATCGTGCTATAGAGCTCTTCAAGTGCTTCCAGCAGCAGAAGGAACTGGTATGTTGTCTTACTTATCAATAATAATCAATCTAACACAAGCCTAAGACTATTTTAATCAACGACACTAGAATAACTATAGAAGTCTGACTAGAGACGAAAAAGACCCCACAACGTGTCAAGCTACGCGTAGTTAGCCAAAATGCCGCACAAGATGACATATACCATTATATTTTACCCAATCAAAACTTTTAGTGACCAATCACAACCTTTTTTTAATAGAGTCAGACCAAGATAAGTTGGCAGCGATTTTGTCAGCCTAGCGTGTTCGTGAATGACACGATCTATAACTTTTACACGTTGGTGCTACTTTACCGCACTAGTGCGAAAATTAGCATATTACGTTACTATGTTGAACATTTAAATTAAAGGGCCATATGTACTGTAAAACGTTGTACGATACATGTGCGAATACGTAATTCGCAACTCGTATAGATTTAAAACACTCCCTTCGGTCGTGTTTTAATTTATCGCCACTCGTTTCGAATTTCCTATTTTTCGCACTTGTATCGTAATGTACTATTATGAACGTGCCTACAACGACATCTAAAGTAATAAGTACGAGTAAATAGGTACCGCAGACTCAAGGGGCACAAACCAGCACAAACTTAGCAAACATTGTGAATTTACTTTTGTTTGTTTGCGTTGAGTTAATATTTATTAAAGACAGCAGGTACATTACATAGCCGACAACCAAAAATATTTTTCACTTTATCCATGCCGGAATATTGCTTTTTTACAATTTTATACCTAACTGTCCCTACTTTTTGTTTCAGCTTGGCGTCTCACTGGACTTCGTGGAATAAACCACTTAAGTAAATAAATCGAACGTGGATATTAAATACCTACATTTTCCTATTTTTCTAATGCTGTGACTAAATATTTTAAATGAATTAAACTAAGTATATTACGATATGATGAATTCAAGCATTTTATTAATTTCCTTACGTAATAGCCTCTATAAACACGCTATTTGTGACGTTTTTAAACAAAAGGTACCACATTGTCGGTTGTCCATTTAAAATTCAAGCTTATAAGGACGTAGTACATCAAGTCGGTTATCATTATCACATAGTCGCCGTAACAGGAAGCGACATTAATAATATGTTGCATAGTGCATAGTGCAGTCTAAACTTTATAATAGGAGTAAGTAATTTTTTTTTTAATACAGTTGTTCAAAAAGTTACTTTATGTGGCAGTTTAGCGTTCGTAAAGTTGGTTTTTGCGAACTAGTGCTTTTTACTTTTCCAACGTTTTAATAGTACATTTCAATGGGTTATTCCCACTACTTACCACCAAGTTGTTACCAGTGGTAACTACTGGGATTTTTTTTTCCACCTTTTACCACTGGTAACTACTGGGAAAAAATTCCCACTAGTTACCACCAAAATTTGGTTAGCGTTCAATACTAATAAAACTGTATTAATATAGAGTGCTTTAATCAATAATTAATTAAAAGTAGAATTAATTATAAGTACTTATTAGTTTAATTTTAAGTCGATTATTGTTTCAGTGAACTTTCATTAAAGTGATCAGAAATAGTCTGTCTTTGACTGATTTGTTTATTCGTTCGTATAATTTTGACGTTATTTATTGAAAGGGACCTTATTGTCGATGGCGCTCACGCCGTTATCAACGATGCTCCTATGTAAATACAGTTGCGCTACACAGTGCGGCGTAAGCGCCCTCGGCAAAAGATCCAGATTTCATAGATAACGTCACAATTAATTCAATTTACAATTAATAATATAAATTACATGCAAACGTTAATTTCTCTTTGCACCGGTTTGAATATTTTTGATCACTTTTAACTATGTAGCTACAGTGCCACTAGAAAACCGTAAAACGGTTAATTCAGATTGGTACACGACCATTTCCTTACCGGAAGTATTTGAACAAATTCGTAAAGCTAACCAGCGACGAAGAATCATTCTTCATCATGACAATGCCAGCTGTCATACGTCACGCGAAACAACTCTATTTTTGGAAGGTCAAAATGTGGAATTAACGGGTCATCCGCCGTACAGCCCTGACTTGGCACCCAATGATTTTTATTTATTTCCCAATATAAAAAATAAATTACGCGGTCAACGATTTTCGACCGCTGAAGATGCTGTCGACGCATTCAAACAACACGTTATGGAGGTACCTCAGGCGGAGTGGTAGAAGTGCTTCAAAAATTGGTTCACACGAATGCAAAAGTGCATAGATCATCAAGGGGAATACTTCAAAAAACAATAAAACCATTTTCAGCCGTGTACGTTTGTTTTTTTGTTTCCGGATATATAAGTAGCAACCCTCGTACTATACTAGCATTCGTTTTTACACGTGAAGCAATCTTTTCTTTATTCCATGGCGATGAATTTAAGAATTGTTGATTCTAAAAACCGAAACCGGTTTTAACCGGTTTCGGTTTTTTTTGTGGTAAAACCGAAGAAAAAACCGGTTTTGAAAAACCTCCGGTTTTTGCATTCCCTACTTTTAAGGCAGTTTATTGGAACACTATACGACATGTAATTATTTATTAAAGCACTCTTATATTTATACTATACTATTTCTACTGTTTTATTAGTATTGATCTCTAACAATATTTTAGTTGTTTTCACTAGTTACCACCAAACCGAGTTGGTAGTAACTAGTGGGAATAACCCTTTCAATGCAAGTGTGCAAAGTGTGTCATTATTTAAGTCCCGAGACAAGTATACGGGACAAGTAAATAATGGCACTTGCAAATGTCCATTGAACGACGTTTTTTAATACATTTGCGAAAAAATCACAATAAAACAAATATTGCTATAATTGGTTACGTGAGTAGGTATACTTAACACTACAGATGTTGCACTTACGAATTTACGCTTGAACTTGAATGATATGGTAAATTTAGCAATATACACTATGTTCAGTGATGATTTACATGCATTGCTTAAATTATTTACAACTCATTTCATACAAAAACACTTTCACAGTTACAACTTAATTTGAATTATATCGATACAACTAAATTTTATGTGAAAATACTAAAAATAGCGGCGCCGGTTTTACTTTTTAATTTTTCATTTTTTCTGTTTACGACAGCCAACGTGGCAATAGTACGGCCCGATTCGAAGAATGATTAAGACACGTTTGAGATCTTGGAAAGATTATTAAAAGATCGATAACTAAACGACATGTCAAAATTGACGTTTATTACGATTCTGCTGTGATTCCAATAAGATCTATGTACGATATTTCAAATGTCAAAGTGACATTGGTTGCCCGAATCCAGCTGCTTCTGCCAATTATACGACATCGGCCCGATTCGAAGAAGGAAATACGATTACGATAAGTTCTGGTTTAGATAAGTTCTCATTTAGATATCGTTTGTATGTCGTATAATTGATAAAAGCAGCTCGATTCGGGCAAGCAATGTCACTTTGACGTTAGAAATATCGTAGATAGATCTTATGGAGATCACAACTATTTCTTGCATTTTACCAAACATAGGCAAATAAGTACAGAAACTAGTACATATTGCAAGGGCAGACTCCAACCACAACTTTAAAAGGTTAACACATTCGCCGCGTTATGGGAAGCATATGGCCGCATTTGACTTTCCGCCGATGCGGCAGCTATCTGCGCTTGTCTTACCCCCGGTGCGGCGGTGGGTTTTCTTTGTTCCCGTGTGAGTAAGAAAATTATGACTATATTCTTACTTTAAATATCCTATTCTATTAAAAAAAAGTACGGGAAATATTTTTGCGTAACGCACTGAAAGGCAATTGTTTTTCTTTGGTGCGGCACGGGTACTATTTTTCTATTACCCATCACCCGTACCGCACCTAAAGGCGGGTACATTGCGCTCAGATTGGTCATAGTGCTGCGTATTGTTCACGATTCCACGTAAAACCGACATTTTATGTATGCGACAATTCAAGATTATGACATCTATATTGAAAATTACCTACTCTAATATTGTTAATAATTATATGAAAATTAATAATATTTGTTTTGATTACGTACAGACACGATGACGATAATAAATATATTTTCGATTATAAAAGTCTGTTTAGGAAAAAGTACAGGAAAAATTATTATGACATTTATGACGCAAAAAAGCAGCTTGTAAAGTGATTCTTAAGGAAGGTTTAGGGTGTATAATTTGTTAAGGTTTATATGTTATGGTTTGAAACCGGGGCGGGTCTTAGTAAAAACAAACGTACGTTGGAATTCCAGAGTTTATTTCCAGACTAATCATGATACATGATGTAAGGAATTTACAAAATTATAAATACTATGAGCTATCACATAACGAGCTATAATAAAATATGTAGGTATTACTAAACTCCTCCCTAAGAAAATAAATAAAATATAAGATAACATAATTATGAACCAAATCATTCATAAATCTGGGTAAAATGAGTTCGAGCATAGTTTTTACTTACATTTATGCGACTTAATAATATCATAATATACTTTTATACAACTACTTAGTAATGTAGAATAAGACTATTTGTGACAGTGCACAGTAAGTCTCCTTTATCGCTTATCATTTAAGCCAATTTCTTGCACTTGCTTGTAACTGCAGTCAAACTGTAAATACAGTTTTGCAGAGAACTGTTATAAGTTTTTAATTATTGTATTAATAAAAATAAATAAAATAATAAAGCAAAGAGTAACATATATGTAATGTACCATTACATGTCATTTGAAACAAATTTCTGTGGATATGTTGGTTATTTATGAATTACGTACTCCTCTAATGACTTTGTATGTATAGGTAAGGCGTACTTGCCTACCTCATACGAGTAATACTAATATAGTTTTATTAGAAAATTCATAGTGAAGTGTAACTAAAATAATGGATCTGAAACAGCCGAAAGCGAAAGACCTGAAGTTACTGCGGTGTTATAAAAAAAAGATCTATTGATACTTACAACACCTTATTTATTACCTAGCTATATTGCTTTATACTCAAGTTCTTACTAAATGGATAAACCCCATCTCTTACTATTTAGTTTCGTTTCTTCGGTTTATAACAGAAGCAATGTACACATATCATTGTACGCTGTTGATTTTCAATTGCGACATATTTGAACATTTTATTATTGTCAATATACCTATTAAAATAAATATACTGCACAACAAGAAAAATATGTCTCAGAACACTGTAGCACAATTTAACTAAATTATGTATGCAAATAGCCCATTTAAATAATTTTACAGTTGTTCTTAAAACTAGCCTAATTATAAGTACAATATAATTCAGTAATTACGTACTAGGTTTAAAAAGTATTAGACCATATTGATCAGTTGAGCACTTGAGTAAAACTTATGATAATATTATGCTTTTAGCCTTCATATATGGATATTTCAGTGTTATCAAATTAAGAAGCTAATGGGTTTACAGTCCAGTGAAATGGTAGATACTAATTGTTTCCGTAAACCCTAGACCCTATGGCCTTTCAAGAAAAACAGCACATCATTGGAAATATTAATTAGTTGTTTCTTATTATTTCGTAATATTGATATAATCAGCAAAGCAGTCAAATTGGCAGTTTTGACACAATGTTTCGGTTTTAAAACAATTTAAATAAAATAGAAAGTCGATACCAAATAAGTATAACTTTTGATATACGAGTATCTAGATAAAGTACAAAAGATATGTATTAAGGACTAGTAGATAGGTAATTACACTTAAATTAAAAATAAATTCCATATATTATGATTATTACTAATGATAATAAATACCTTTAATACGAAGATTTAATTTATCTTAATAGGCCAGATTATATTCTAATAAGTCTAATATTTCACTAAGATGCAAGGAATATATTCGAATGCTTTGTTATTAAATATAAACATACAATAAATACAGCGTATTTAATATATAGAGTAGGTAAACAATAAAGCTGGAAAATGTATAATATCTCTACTTGTCTATTTCAAGCTTGTAAATATCGTTCAAAATAGACAAATAAGATTCACTAAGTAAAACTAGTACAATAACTTTATCAATTGTCAAATTAGCATCATACCCAACTAAAAAGATACATGATGGTCTTAATTGTTATATATTTATTATACAGACTGATAATATGGCATATAACTTAAGTCTAAACTTCTAGAGCGTTGGCAGTATAATGTGATTATGATATTTTATGGGTAAAAGAATAATCTATCTATCAATTTTACATTTTTGCTATAAAATCGTTACCGGGCTCTTAAGAACGCACAAGAATATATTATTATATATAAAAAAATGTTTTATTCAGTATCTCAATTAATTACCAGACTATGTAATTAATTAAGATACTGAATATATTTTTTAAATAATAATATATTCTTGTGCGTTCTTAAGAGCCCGGTAACGATTTTAGAGCAAAAATGTAAAATTGATAGATTTAGTCGTTGAAATTGTACGCATTTTGTAACGTAATATCTTAATAACAACTATTGGTTTCTATTAGAACATCTTCTTATCTTTCCTTTTAATAATGAGGTCGCAAGCGTGCGTCCCCGGTAATATGTGAAGAGAAGGGACTCTTTTTAAAAATTCATCATAAAATTATGGTGGTAAATTATACAGAATGATGTATAAGAACAGTTTTAGCAAATGTTGTAGATTGTTTAAGTATCAAAAATTACGTTGAAATTAAGTCGATTTTACAGAGTAATTGCCACTTGTTTTGAAGTAATTTCTGGAGAAAATTGATTTCGTCTAACTTTCATTTACACTACTTAAAATTTATAATTACAAAGTGTAGTTTATTAAGTTGAAGTACAGGATATGTGTAATACAAAATTACCATTTTTAGCAGATCAAACTTTACGAAATTTACAAAAAAGAGCTTTAAAATCAGTGCTTTACGCGCGTTTACATAAGTCCATCAGAAAAAAAAATCATTACTAATTAAGTGACTGTTTAAAAAAAAAATATTTAAGTATTAAAATGAAAGAAACGTGCTACTAGAAACCAGTGCTTGTTATTTCTCAATCAATCAATTTTTCGTGTTATGGCTCCATCAAGGTGTTGATGATTCTAATAGTTAACAAAAGGTGTACAATTTGCATTTCATCAAAATTGATTTACTACATAAAACAAAATAAATTAAAGTTAACAGTGTCAAATTATAGATAAATACTATAAAGTACATACTTGGATCACTTGGATTATAAATATAGATAACTACCATATACCGGGTGTGGCCTGTAACAGGAGCAAAAAATAAAAGTGTAGTCTGTAGTCGTCAAACTGACCAACATTTGCTCAGCAACTTTTCTTTTGATTTTTAGAACACTTTAAAGTTTATTCCAAGACGCAATGTATTGCGAATTTTGTTATCTTTATAGCGTGACAATCATTGATAATTAACTGGATTCACAATCAGCCGAAAAAAAAGGCTCCACAAAAGTAATGCTCGAACGGCTTGAGCATGAGTTTTGCTCCCAGTCTCGTTTCGGCCGTCGACAATGACAACTGTCAAACATGACGAAATGTTCTGTGAAAAAAACAACAAGAAAAAAGGATGACATATTTATTTCAGTGAGTTCTATTGATATTTTAACAGAATTAATTCATTTTGTTGATACAAATTAACGGTTGTCACGGAACAAAAATCTATGGAGTCTACATTAGATTTTTTTAATACCATGTTGGTGGCAAACAGGCATACGGCTCACGTGGTGGCAAGCGGTCACCGTAGCTCCATAGGTAACCTAGTAGTCCTGTAACACCAGAATGTCACATACGCGTTGCCGACACGTTGTTTTGTTGTTCTACATGGGTGGGCTTTTTTATTATGCGTCTAAAGATGCGCATAAAAAGTTTGCACAACAACTGAAACTTTTTTAAGACATTACATGCGAAGGGGAATAAGCCATGACCTATAAAAGCACGTAAACATTTTTACGTCATGTCCACCAGAAGAAGAATATAACAACAATCATAGAATTCTTGTAATAAACTCGATAACCAACCTGTATCTAACTGCACTTACGTTTACATTACATTGCGAAAAAAGAAAGATCCAAAAGTAAATGTAGATCAAAAAGACAATTATACAACAAATTAAATTTATTTCAAGGAACTAGGTGTTTTTAAGTCGTTTTATTTTATATTTATGTACGTAGTAAAATGTTCTTCTAAAGTAGTATATTCTTGCAGGGCAATCGCAGACTGCATGTTGTCATTCAAAACAAAGACCATCCATACAACTATCTCAATCGTTATATAAAAAAAATATTTATTCTATTTTCAATTTGATATTTTTGTTTAAAGACAATAATATTAAAATAATGTATATACATAAAGCGACTCGATTCACTCGCTAATCATTTTCACGTTTATACAATGATCAACTTACGAAAACGTCATTTAACAATAAAGTATTATTTTTTTTGAAATATCCGTTTGTAAATTTGACACTTAAACTCTATTGCATCAAGTTTACTTTTGTATCAAATATTTGTCTTGACTAAAAGTATAAAGAAGCGTTATTAGCATCTACCAGAGCGCGTCTACCAGAGCAGAGTTGCCTAATGTCAGTTTTATGGAGTGTGGAATTAAGAGGAGTGGCATCTCTTATGGTAGAACTGTTGCAAAAGTGTCCAGCTGTCAGCTATAAATAATAGTTCCAAATCTCTCCAGAGTAGCGCTAGAGTAGCTAACAACCTAGGCGCTATTGACGGAGTGAAGTGCGCTGTCTATGATTGGATTTTTTTGTTCAAGTACTCTAGGTATTGTAGCGCCACCAATTTAAAGTTTTTTGATGACACTTTTTGGTACATGGAGATTTCGTTCCTTATCTCCACCTTCCGTAGTCAGTTTGTTCCATACATTTTGACATATTTCTTTCGCATTGGGCGTCCTCTTTTTTTAATACGTCAATGGTGACAATTAACGTCAATTATGTACACTGATGACACATTTAAGGTAATATTTAATTTGTATGAAAAATAGGAACATACATACATACATAATTTTCGAAAGTAGCTGAACAAATGTTGGTAAGTTTGAGGAGTACCGCCAACAGTTCAATTTATTGCTCGTGCTTTTATTATTAAGAGGGAGATAACGCAAAACTGTAGTTTTTATAATATTTTTTTTACATGGCACTGCCTTCGCAAGTTTCCGCGACGTGAAATATCTTTTGGTCGCTTCCAATTTCCAGGCTTTAGGCCCCCTCTTAGATAAAATTCTCATCATCCGCGTGTTAAAATATTGCACGTAACGTAAAATAGCTAATGTAAACTAACACGAACGAGCAACTCTTACGTCGCATTAAAGATATCCGCTTCATAAATATACATATCATTGGCTACATTCTTATATAATCGCTAGCGTTTCTAACGTAAAATACTAAATATATATTATAAACAGAACAGCCAAGCGATATTTTAACATATTAATACTGAAAACATTGAGGAAATGGAATCATTTGTTCGACATTGTAAACCTTTTCTATTCAATAATGGGGTTATTGTGACTTTGTTCTATTTACGGTTATTATTACAAAGTAGATAATTATAGTTAAAGTAAATGTTAGTGTATTACAGAAGTCATATACTTATTGAGTATTTTACTAATGCACGAAACCTTTGCCAATCCCTGAGGATAAGTAATTCCAATAATTTAATTACGTACACATGATTTAGTAAGATTACTTTAAAACATCAATTTTTTTACAGATACTTTTGCGCGACTTAAATTTAAAACTGAAGTAGGTGAAAAATGATAAATACTATTTTGAATTTAAATAATATAAGACATATCTAAATCCAAGTTACTTAAATTTAAATGTTAATTACCATGTGAGATATTCAGAAAGAACTAGCTTAGGGAGCTCTTAAATATTCGTCATTTAATGTCGGACTGACTTTGAACTAAATCGCAATTTATTTCGGTTTTACTCTGTAGTTTCAGTGAATATTAAATTTTTTTTCTTCTACTTATTACTTATGGAATTCTAGTGAAAATATACTGGTTGTTATAAAACATGTAATAGCTTACTATGCAAACAGGTACGTTTTGAAACAACATACGTTGATGAATGACGAATAGCGAACAATTAATACCTAATAAAATTCACATCCCAATACCTAGCAATAACTCGACTTACTTTATTGATAATGCATTATCATATAATCGTATACCCTAACTACGTGGTAGAAGAAAGATTGGACATAAAAAACACGCAACAGTAACTTTTTTGCTAAAACGCCGACACGGAATCAAAATAGGCCAATAAACACCCTTGGAGTGGGTGAATTCAAACTACCGCCAAATGTTGATGTGTCACTTATGATTATCGACAGATTTTAAACCAAACGTGATATCGAGTACTTTGCTGAATTCTATAGCCTTAAATTTATTTCATAAGTGTCAGGTCATGAATGACTCATGACCTCCCGATATTTAAATTTAAGTAGTGCATGAGACTGCCAGCTTAAATTTATAAATTGAGAAATGAGATCACTTTACTGATCATAACTGCTAGGGTAGGGTTGTAGTCAATATTTGGCTAGTATTCTACTGAATTTGACCAGGGGTCGTAACCGGTATTAAACATTTTTAGAATATCATTCTAAAACTATATTTTCTATTTTTATTTTAAAGTGTGTGCTTATTAGCCTATTAGCCAATCTAATAAATTAATGATTTAAAGAACAAAAAAAGCGTGACGTTTCACGATAAATCGAAATCATTAAGTAACCGGTTAATTGTATGAATAAAATACCGGTATCCGACCCCTGGTACATACATTGTCTTTTTATCAGGAAATGTTTTCACACATGAAAGGAGCACAGCTCATTTTCAAAATTAGTCGAAATCCCTTGGGATTCTGAAAACAAGCGTTCAACGCTCAGCATAAAACCGATATGATGACTACCGGGAACATTTCAAACCTCGATGTGGTCATCAGGGACCAGGGGTTTTTTGAGTTTTTTAGGGTTGAGTATGGCCGGTTTCTGGGTGCGTGTGTGCCATACATATACCTTTGTACAGTTGTCGGCTAGAGGCTCTAGCTCCTGTTGGGTTACGACGTATTTTAGGATTTCACTTTCCTGAAATAGAGAAATGTAAAGATAAGTACAATGTTACTTGTGATATTAGGAAATCGAATCATTCGTTCAGCAGAAAAATGGAATTGCAATTTCATCATAACGCTGGTTTTAATATATATTTTATCATAATATATAATAAAAACAGCATTTTATTCGGTTAGCAACTTAAAATAACTTTTTTTTTTGGCCCAGGTAATTTTTACGCTATGAAGTCAGCTTAATTCAAAATAGTTTTACACTTGAATTTCACTGATATCAATTTCCTGAACAACAATCTAAGTGTGTCAAATTACAAATTACCACGTTTGACGTTCTACTTTAGGTTGATATGACACAGTTTATTTTACGGTTTAACACATTATCATATATCATTGGTTATTAAAATAATACAGAAGGTAGCTATACTCGTACAAGTAGAATATTACTATTTGTATTATTGAACGGCGTGTTTCACATAAATATTTTTATTATTTGTTATTACGGTTGGACAACCACTCTTGAAATCCAGATTTTAAGTTATTTCAATCAAATCACCATTTTTGTGGTAATTTTATGCCATTTCTATATCAGGTCATCCACTAAGCATGTCAGTAAATCGTCATACAACATCTTTTACAACAGTTCAGTTCAAATACACTTTATTCATGTAGGCCTAGCAACAAGCACTTATGAATAGTAAGACAGTATTACATACATATTATTATTTTAAGCTAATTATCAGAGCAATTTATTGATGTACTTAAATATTATTCCATATATAATACTAATTCATATAATTCATAGATCAAATTTAATACTAAGAATTTCACAAAATAACGTCAAACAAAAAAAAAAACAAATGAATAAAAAATACTAGTCTAGAATGTTTCTAGAATAAATTCGAAATGTCAAACAAATAAAATAAAAACAACAAAGGAAGTGCATTGGAATATCCATTTCATCATCATTATTCAAATATAATAAATAATTAATCATTTCGAATCACAATGAATCCCACGTTGTTTTATCATTCATGTAGTCTTGTGTGGTATAATATGTAAGCTTTAGAAATAAGTTTACGCTTTACATGATTCTTAAATTTATTAATTGATAATTCAGTAATATGGTTTGGAAGTTTATTATGAAACCGTACACTTACCCATGAATGATTTTTTCATTTTATGGAGCCGAGTGAAGGGCACTGCGAGCTTATGTTTATTTCTAGTATTAATATTATGAATGTCACAATTGTCACAACAAACTGCGTCAGTAATGTCCCTTGGACAACGGGACAGAATAACAACACAAAAAAGTTGATTCGCCCCCTTAACCTTTAGTGCAAGCCATATGAGCAAAAAATTGTGTAGGCAATCATACAACCCTCCTATAACTAATTGGCTACTTGACAGTTTTTTGTAAATAATGTCAAACGATCTTGATTTTCCTGAGGATCAAGTGTCTATATCATGGCATTTAAGCAACACAAAGGTCAGAAATGAGAGTTAAAGTCTGACGCTCGCACTCGACGATTGAAACGCCTCTAACAAAATGATAATGTGATGTGACGTCATATTATATAAGTCTGTCCTAAATGTATGGAAGATCAAGGAAATTGCCATTTTGACCCTGAAATATTGTGTTTATGTGTATAGTTAACATATAATTTATTTTTTAATAAAATATAAGAAATCGAATGGTCCCATTTTCTTTTCTATTTTTTTAAAGACAATATTTTTTTGAGACTTGTATTTTTTTATCATATCAATATAATTTTTTAAACTCCACTTTTTTATAATGGATGACTCATTTTCTATCCATTTAACTAAATTTTGTTATAATATTCAACATGTGTCAAGTACCCAATTGAGCAAGCTAAAGTATTGATTTAGGTTGTTAGAAATAAAATGGTGTCCGAGCGTCAAAGTGAAAGAAGAAATTTTATTGCAAAACTTTAATCGATAGTTTAAGTACCTATTTACCTTAAAGTGATAAGGTACGGAATTTAAAGCTAACTATATTTGTAACGCCAGCAACATACACGGAGAAAAAAATTGCATACGCCAGAGCCAACGACGGTGCAGTGTTAGGGTCTGCAACGAGCATGTAACTCCTCGGGAGTTGCAGGTGTATATAGGCTACGGAGACTGCTTACCATCAGGCGGGCCGTATGCTTGTTTGCCATCGACGTAGTATTAAAAAAAATCTACATACATTTTTTTATGTGATTTGTTTCTAATTACATTAACAGACCTTTACAAGAGGTTGTTATATACGAAAAAAGCGGCCAAGTGCGAGACTCGCCTATGAAGGGTTCCGTACCATTTATGACGTATTAAAAAACTACTTACTCACTCGTTCAAATTTTTAAAACGAATACGGGACCTAATCGCGTAAACTTACGTTTATTATATGGCCTGACGTTTCGAACATGACGTTACGCTCGTGGTCACAGGCAGACTGGCGAGGAATTGTATCAACATCTTGCTGCGCGGGTTTTGCGAACTACCCGCACTTGATATTGATTATTCACTTGTACGCTAGGGTTGTCACTATCTTTCGCCGTATTCGTTTTAAAACTATGAACGAAAATCGCGTTGGTTTAAATCAATAGATCTCGTTCAAACCAATTTTCGGTGGAAGTTTGCATGGTATTGTACATCATATATATTTTTTAGTTATATCATTCTCTTATTTTAGAAGTCAGTGCGTGCGTGTGTGTGTGTGTGTGTGTGTGTCCCTGACACATACACGCACGCACGCACGCACGCACACACACACACACATTTTACCACAAACTATTCAGTGGCTCGCGCAAACTATTCAGTTTAGAAAAAAATTATAGTAGAAACATCATTAATTTTTAAAGACCTATAAAAAAAATTACATCTACTTACCAAGTTTCAACAGTATAGTTCTCATGGTTTCGGAAAAAAGTGGCTGTGATGTGACATACGGACGGACAGACAGACATGACGAATCCATACGGGTCCGTCTACCGTTTTTTGCCATTTGGCTACGGAACCCTAAAAAGTGCTTAGATATTACTTTTACGGAATACCTACATTGTGTATGAACATAAAATCTAGACCCGGTCCAGAGGATATGTATCGATACCGCTTTAAAAATGCAACACTGATAACTGAATAGTTATCTCGCCCGCATGCTGTTATCGCCGACAATACTGTGCTCGGTCAACTGTATACTTTATGCCATTTCATTGAAACTATAGTTGCTTGGCTGGTCTATTTTCTTTTAAACACTAGTTAATATGCGAAATTAAAATGCGGCCTACTTTACAGGTTAGATTTTTTAGTATAGGTATATGTACCTAGGCGCCCTATAAAAAATCCTCCCGTTCCATTATACATTAAATTTTTATATTGATATATCAAAATTGCTTTTGTCTTGGCAAATTTTGATTCTGCCAGAAGAGGCGTAGTAACAACCAATCCACAAGATATTTTTAGACTTGCTTTCGAGATGTGACGAGTCTGCCTTGAAGATACCATAAAGAAAAAAATATTTTTAGATCACGTCTAATTTCTACAAATTAGTAATGTTTGCCTAAGTTGGTCCAGATAAGGATGCACAAACAGATTTCATTCAGATTGAGATGTATTATAAATATTGATTTAAGAAATTATATCACAGGTGTTTCTTGCCAGAACTTTGTAAAGTTGGTTCATTCATTCACATCGGAATATATTATTGATTATCTTATACCTTTAAATACCTTTAAACGAGCAATTCTTGTGTATATATATATATATATATACATATTTCTGTGATCTCGGAAACGGCTCTAACGATTTCGCTGAAATTTGGTATATAGGGGTTTTTGGGGGTATACAATCGATCTAGATTAGTCTTATGTTTGGGGAAACGCGTGTTTTCGAGTTTTCATGCGTTTTTCTTTCGACGCAGAATATTGTCGCTAATTTCGTGTTGCCGGCCACTGTCCGTCTGGTTCAGCGGGTTAAGACGCGGACTGCTAGAAACGAGTGTTACGGGTTCGAATCTGGCCCGGTGATTAACTTTTGTTTTTTTTTATGTTCAAGTTTATATATAATTTTTTAATTTTTATTGTTTTAGACAAGTTTAATTTAGTAAAAAAATGTAGTTAAGATTATCACCTATACACCACCATATTACAATAAATAGTTCGCCCAGGTACTATACCTTTAAACGAGCAATTCTTGTATATATATATATATATATTTCTGTGATCTCGGAAACGGCTCTAACGATTTCGCTGAAATTTGGTATATGGGTGTTTTTGGGAGTATACAATCGATCTAGATTAGTCTTATGTTTGGGAAAACGCGTGTTTTCGAGTTTTCATGCGTTTTTATTTCGACGCAGAATATGGTCGCTAATTTCGTGTCGCTGGCCACTGTGCGTCTGGTCCAGTGGGTTAAGACGCGGACGGCTAGAAACGATTGTTACGGGTTCGAATCTCGCCCGGTGATTAACTTTTGTTATTTTTTTATATATTCAAGTTTATATATAATTTTTTAATTTTTATTGTTTTAGACTAGTTTAATTTAGTAAAAAAAAGTAGTTAAGATTATCACCTATACACCACCATATTACAATAAATAGTTATAATTTGGCATCACAGTTAAGGCCAACGCTACAACTATATGGTTTTCACGTTATATCGTTTATTTAATCTTTAATAACGACCGGATGTATGATACCGCATGTAACTAATGCTAATGTACATTTATATTTAAGAAATCAGAAGTTTTAACAGTTTTATGTTGGGTTGGATAAACTATATATTAATTGATATATTTCAGACATAAAAAGTACTTTTTATTCGGTACCCGGTAAACCATAATAAAATTTCCGATAATTCGGTATATAATATAATACATAAACTTTCGTACAAGAAGATTATTCAAAGTTTACCCTTGAAAACCAAGTCACGGAGCGCCGTAAGGTTAAAAAGCTCAACTTGCTTGTTTAACATTATAGGGTTATAAGAAATTTATCTATTTATCCATCCATCATTTAACATAACTCGCAGTGTGAAAGGGTAATTGTAAAAAAAACGGTTGTGAACGATTGTGCGAAATGGAGAAAAGCATGGCCTCTTAACCCATTCAGCGCTTATCACGACACGTTGTCGTTTTGCCTCTACGAAGCATTTCCGCTACATACCGAGAAATCCATATTATGGGCTACGACGTAGCGCTACAACTTCAACGGTAAATGTATTACAGCGATAGCTGATAAAACATTAAATAAGAAACTAAAAACTGATATACTAACCTGGAAACCAGACTGCACTTTCCTGGAAAACTTCGCCTCAGGAAAGTCCAGGAAAAGAGTCGCGTTGATGGCGAAACCCGCCATATCGATGGGGAAAGGCCGGTACGGCTTCCACACGGCGTTGTACCCGGATACTTTGCCGTCCGTTACTAGTGGCATCTCTACACGCATGCCCCCGACTATGCCTACCGGCCAGACACCCACTTTCTTGATCTTTCGCATCTGAAACGATAATAATTAAATTAAAGTGTATGCAATAAAAATGTATAATACCTTATTGTCTCCATTTAAATGTCAAATAATTTCTCTGTTATAAATTCACTTCGAACAACTACCAAAATTCTACTTAGAGAGGAAAGTATCATCTGCATTGGATTGCACTAAGGCTTTTGTCTGTTTGTTCGTTGAACATGCTTAGTTTGTTTGGCCTGTTGCCTAAGTAGATAAAATAGATTATTATCTCCCTTTGACATTTGAATTTCCAGCCTTTTGGGATTAGGTACACTGTTTACGGAGGGGCTCTAACTTGCATTGCAACCAGTGTGACCGACCATACGATACACAAACAGGTTACTTCAGTCACCTGAGAGAGCTTCAGCGAAAAATCACCATTGCGAAATATCATCATTGTAACGACAAAAAAGAGGATAAACACGAGTATGTGATTATCAATTTCATTATTTATGCTTCGAGTTTCATAACAGTAATAAGAATGTTTGTCACAAATAATAAACAAACTACCAACACAATGTAATCCCAGAAGAGAAACTAATATTGTTTTACAAAAATCATGTTTTCCTTTGGTTACACGCAGTATTGAGTTTGGTTAGTGCTTACGTTTCATTCGGTAAATAATTGTACCTTTATTATTAGTACTGATAAAATAATGTTCTGTCTCTCCTCATCTAACCTTTCCCATTTGCATCCTAAAGGTGCGCATTTGCACTGGAATTGCTCAGAGCATAAATTACTATAAATCTATGGGAATATGCTTCAAGCATACCACTCCCATTCGGGGGCGAGGGGCGGTAACGTGGGATTCCTGACCACGTTAGACTAGGGTACTAGAAACCAGCGGTTTACTCTCATCACATTTATGACACGGTTGCGCATACTGTGGGATCCCAAAGGAGCCTAATTCCAAAAATCTGCACGGGCATATTTTAAACACAAGAGACAATTTGGACCTACATTTCATACATACGTTCCTAAAATCGTACGTGCCATAGTGGCAACTGGCACTTTTGTGTATACATTTGTACATGATCTACCCCAATATCAACATTTTACTCGACTGTTACTTAAACAGAAAGTAGGGTTATGGGTTTAATTACTGATGATTCAGTACATCCTGTAGCTTAGGATACTTGCTGGATTTTAAAAAATGACATATCGGTAGATTTCTCTTTCTCTTCACGACCGGTTTACACTTGTTTTATTGAAGAAAAATCAGTAGAGCCGACTTGAGAGGACGCAGAATATTCAATCATATTTTTTCTTCTAGCACCTAAATTATAGAGCAGCTTTCAATAAAAAGGACATCAGTAGATCCGTAATTGGTACACGAGTGCGATGCAACACAAATTTCCTAAAATTAACGGAAGAAAAATGTTTCAGGCTAAATATTGTAATTGCAAAAACAGATTATAGGTCTTAATTGGAGTTCAAACAATACGTAGTGACAGTAATAAAATTTGACACATACGGTCTCTGGGGTCCATGTTAACGTTCCTTAAAATTCGAGTTTTGGGGACCACGAGGATCAGGCGCCATCATGAGAAGTACACGTCTTTTTAGTTTTTTCTATTTTCTCAGGATATACGAGTTTTTTTTTTAAATCTTGTGTATGGCGAAACGAAAGCTTATTAAATTATATGCACCACAATATCCCTAAAACGAAGCTTTTTTTTAGAAATATTTGTGCTAGCTATAACGGTTAAAATTGTGTAATTTTTATGCTTTTGTTTTTATACTGATTATTCAACAAAATAGCTAGTCGTTTGAATCGTACTATTCGTACTGTAGCATACTGGTATCGGTACGATTTAAACGACCAAGTATTTTTGAGTTGTATATACGATTTTAATATGGGTGGTATGATTTAACCAACTCGTCAGCGAAAACGTACCTATGGCATGTGTTTCCGAAAGAATTATGTTATTTTAATCCTGAATTCTCATCTTCATAAGGAATGTAGCCAAAAAACTTTTATATGTATGTACAGCACATGAGCACAGTCGAACACATTTGTAACTACCTCCAAAATATCCACGTTTAAAAAAACTGGTACGATATAACTGACCCTCCCCTATATAAATATTACCAGACACAAAAAGAAATAACACAAAAAATGCCGGAAGAGTGTCGAATATACAAAGTTAAGGATAAGTTAAGTCCTTAGTAAAAAAAAAAACGATCAATAGGCATGATTTATTCTTATAATTTTCTGCGTTGTTGATAACAACTAAAAGTATCATTATCAAGATTTTTATAGTTTTCTGATATTATTGGAAAGTAGTAAAAACATAATTAGTTTTTTAAATAGCTACTACCTACCACTTCTTTGTGTTAGGAATGTAATTACGATAGTTAATATTTGTTTTTGATATTCGATTTACTCTGAAAAAGAAACGCCTTATATATACTTTTTTAATAAATGCTTTTGCAATGTTGTATGTATGTTTGGGTCAAATTTTGCAAGCTAGATTAGACCCACTTCCCATTATTCGATTGACCTGAAACTTCATATATATATATATATATGTATTAAGTTGGGTGACAACGCAATATTATGGTAGGTACTTAGTTAGGTCATAAGTTCTTCAAAATCACCTTGAACAGGTCGCGTATTTTTTGCATGTTTTTTTATACCATTTTTTCGAATATTACATAGAATTAAAACTGAAACAGCAGAATACGTTAAATCATATTGTAAGTAATTCTGCATTAAATAAGCTTTCGATCCATATATATGAATAATAAGGGATCAGTACCTATAGGTTTTTTATCAGTCATGACCTTTTCGACAGAACTTAAATTTTTGACTAAGTACCATCGAACTGATCTGATGAATGATGATGGACCCAGGAGGGGGCCATATTAAAACAACGCTACCTTATTGTGTTCTGCCCTACTTTTCTAATTAATTTGTATTTAGTATTTAAAGCTATTATTGTATTTAGTTCGTAAGGTTTTTTGTGGCAATAAATATATTCACATTCTCATTCTGTCTCGATGAGAATTAGTTGAAAGAAAAGTACAGTCAGTGATAAAAGCTTGGATCTAAAAGGATATATTTGTCAAAAACTTACTTTCATTTAGACTTAGAAATGATTTCAACTCCTGTAGGTATAGTAGAACTAAATCAGTGGTCCATATTTCCATCTTGTTGTCATATTGGTGTTAAATGTAATATGTTTATGTATTTTTTCTAAGTTAGGCCTTCACTGCAGAATCTCTTACACGAAACTGTGTCGAGCAGCTTGACACATATTCGTCGAAGCAAAGTATTGCTCGCTTGACTGAGGCGATAAGTTTTTCCAACTTTTTATCTATCTATTTAAAACCTCAGTACCCTCTTTATCTCTCCTTTGCCTCAATATTACCTAGTTGGTTACTAAGTTCTGTTACTCGATTTGCAACCTCTTCATTTCCGTTAAAACAAATGCTACCGAAAAAATAAAAAATGACATAATTTATTTATTTATTTATTTATTTATGGTGGATTTGTGAGCTATAATTATATGCCACACATAACGCTTATCTCGTCGTATCTATAATGAATTGGGGCCTAAAAGAGAATCGTATTGCAGTAATTGCGTTGCACAAATATGGGCACCCGCCAAACATGATTTTGAAGTTGCTTGAAAACCTAAAAATCAACAAACAATTTGTTTATCGCACAATTAATAGATACAATAGTACTCAGAGCTTCGATGAACGCAAGATGTCTGGAAGACCACGCACCGTTCGGACCCCAGCTCTAATAAAGGCAGTGAAGGCGAGAATAGCAAGAAACCCCGTCCAGAAGCAAAAGTTGTTGGCAATACAGATGTCTGTGAAGAGAAGCTCCCTAAAAAAAGTTATCAATGAAGACCTTGGACTACACGCTTACCGCAGACAAAAAGGTTATTTGCTGAATGGACGATTAAAGAAAATACTATTTACAGATGAAATTTTTTTTACCATTGAAGAATGTTGTAACCGCCAGTATGACAGAGTGTATGCAAAAAACAGTGAAGAGGCGATTGCGGCTGTTCCGAAAGTGCAACGAGGCCATCATATTCATCATCGAATATTAAAGCTTGCGGCTATGGTATTTACGCTTAAACAATCTGGCATTTCACTATATCACGCGCGTAAACTTGAATGGAAGCCTAACCGAAAGTTGAAAGGTTTGCGTGAGCAACAAGAGCGTATCTCCCTTCCACTATTTCGGCTTCAGTCATTTAGAGGCAGTTTTCGCTATGCTGCGTCTAAATGCTGGAACAATTTGCCGCCACCCGTAGATACCAGTAAGTCCCTGGCGGTTTTCAAACTGCGTTGCAAGGCATATTTACTGGACCTCCAAAAGAAAGTAACGTACACTTTTGGTTGAATGACCTGCTCTATAGATATTTAAATTTACTTAAGTTTTTTTTTGGTATTCACTGCGTATTGTTCGGTTTTGCTATCCTGTCCTAAATGTAATAGTGTTAATGTTTCTGCTGTCCTTAGCTAGATGTACAAATACGGCGGTGGCAGAATAACAGCGTCCGTTGCCGGAAGTCCTTAGGGCCGTTGTGCCCCGAGGCCTTTTGGCGCAGACATTAGCTGAGCCACTTTCCCTTTCAATTAGTTTGTAAGCATTATTGTGTAGTTTTATTATGTACCTATTTTTAAACTTTTTGAGTAAACGTCTTTATTATTATTATTGTCTGTCTTTTACAAATTCTCGGGACCATGGGGTCCCGGACATTTGGAAGGCGTGTGTGGGGCCGAAGCCAACACGTAGAGGCCCCTTGTAATAAGACAATTTACTCTATGTAACGTGACACCAACCGACAATTATCCCTGTCCACACTATAGCAGTGCACCCAAGGACAAGCCCCGGTTAGTGTAGGACTATTGTAAAAAAAAGGGTACAAAAATAAACCGAGCTATTGGGTTGAGTTGCAAGTGGACTGGTAACCGGGACTATGAAGAATACTATGGCACCTGCCCTGATGATATGTTTTTAAAACCACGACAAAATGGGCAGGTGGTGACTCGCCAACTCACAATATGGGTCCCCGAAAACGGAGTGTGGAGAGGTGTGCGCCGCTTTCTACCCAGTAAGCAGCCATTGTACCAACTCGCGTCTTATGCAAATTTCACTTCCACCCTGCGAGCATATAGCTCTGACACCCCACTCTGGACGGCCGGTAAAGGCAAGCCAGAGGTGAGAGCCCTGCGGCGCCTGCTCAGTGTTCACTCCAGCCGGCCAATCAAGGCAAGCCGGAGAGAGGAGCCTGACCGACTCTGGGGGTATGGAACCCAAGGGACGTCACTTCCCATTCCGCTCGCCACAAGCTGCCCTGGGGGCTTATTATTATTATTATTAGCATCCATCTTATGTGATGATTTGGCTGGGTGTGTCATACTCAGGGCTAACACAGGTTCATTTCTGTGAAAAAGGTGTGAAAACTGGGGCCAAATTTTCCAGGAAACCGTTCTCGAACCAATAGCGAAGCCCTTAAGCCACATCCTATTTCAAAACTAGCCATGGGTCTTTCAGCACATAAGGCAAAAACAACTCAAGCCTGGTTTCGAAGGAACAAAATTGACTTTATTGCCCACGAAGCCTGGCCGTCCTCCAGCCCGGACCTTAACCTCCTAGATTATGCTATATGGCAGGTTATTGAGGAAAAAGCCTGTGCTAAACCCCACACAAATCTTGACTCCCTCAAGCGAGCCTCTGTCAAAGCCAGATGAGGCCATTTTGAATGATATTGTCATATGTAATTCCTGATTTTGTGTACTTCATTTTAATATATAGTTTATTCAACTTTCGTTCGTATATTTTATGTAGATAAAGATTATTGCAGTAACACAATTTAGTAATCAATTAGGTATGACCGTCAAATACGTATAATATCTTTGCGAAGAATATTAAAACTATTCGTTTCTATAAATTTAGTAAGAGAATTGTAACCTGTGACGTATTAATCAGTGCGTCACAACAAACCTCCTCCACATATGATGCTAGTTAAGTATAATATCCTTGATAGCGCGAAAATGTGTCTTACCTCATTTTTCTACTGTTTTTTCGTAAATTTGTTACTAAATGCTGTAGGTAAAACCTTTTCGTTATTTTATTAAGTATACACGGTGCCCATGAGGAAAGGGAAAATTTTTAACAACCTATTCCTGACCATATTAGAAGTTAATTTTAATTTAATATAATATATTGTTATTTAAATTTTAGGATGTTATTTAATTTGATTTAATTTTAATTTGATTTAATTTTAATTTAATTTAATTCTTTATGTAATGTAATTATGTGTAAATGTATAATGTATATGAAAATAATTTTCTGGATTAAATTTCATTCATTCATTCATTACCTATATCTGATTACGTACTTAATTAATACCTGAATCTCACGAACAGGACAAGTGTGTAAAGAAACGGATAAACTAGAAGTTCTGGAAAATATCGATAAAATCGAAACATTGGAACGTAACGAGTTACTGAAAACTAATATTTAGAGGAAATCTGTGGAATGACTGATCAGTAGTAAATTGTTATGTTATAAATATATAAAAGTATCTTGGCGGAACATGTCTTTATATATCTTTGTACTTTACATAGAGGTAGAAATTACATGAGCTGACTTTGAGTGCACGTCAATGTATATTAACTTATTTCCTTAGTTACCTTACGTGTGCACAGAAAATCGAAAATATTTTCTAGCATTAAAACTATAATACCTACTACACGAAGTGTGACCAGCCCAAGGTATTTCGAATTTCCCGCCAAAATATTGTGTAATATTTCAGTAGCCAGACTCTATTTAATATTCAGCGAGTTATTTGTTGCGGTTATTAACAAAGAAGGATCTAGACCTGGCTTGGAATAATCTATGCCCAAAAAAGTTCTCATGACTTGTAAAAATAAAAGAGATAGCAACAATAAACGTTGCCAGCTCGCCCTAAAGCACTTTTACACTAGAGAATCAAACGTTATGTATTTATTATGTATGAAAAATTTTACAAAATTAAAAAGCATAATTCGAACTAGGTTTATATAACATTTATTACTTACTCCTTATGTATGACCCCAGGAATGCGTGGTTTAATTTTTTCCCTTTCCTCATGGGCACCGTGTATATCATCTCAAGCAATTCAATTTTTTTAAATACCACGTCGGTGGCAAACAAGCATACGGCCCGCCTGATGGTAAGCAGTCACTGTAACCTATAGACGCCTGCAACTCCAGAGGTATTACATGCGCGTTGCCGACCCTTTTAAAAGCTGTACACTCCTTTTTTGAAGAACCCCATACTGTATACCCTCGGGAAAACCTCGGCAGGGAGCTCATTCCACAGCCGGAGCGTCCGCGGAAGCAAATTCCTCTTTTTTAGAAGGAAGAAAATGTATGTATGAATAAAAAAAAAATAGATGTCTATTATTGAATCCGTTAATCATTGGCAATTATACAGTTATACTCGATTTGCAGGTCCTTAACTCGTTTCTTGTTATTTTTATGTGCGTGTAATTTATAATAGGTACAGTGATTTTTAGGTTTCCGTAATACCTCAAAGGGAAAAAACCGGATCGAGTCGGACTCGTCCACCAACGGTTCCGTACTTTTTAGGTCTTGTTTTACCCTTTGGGTACGGAACCCTAAAAACGGAACCCTTATAGGATCTTTCCGTCTTTTTTATATAAATTACTCTGAAATTATATTGGGCCATGCGGTCTTCGTCGTTTGAAGCTTGTTGTGAGATCATTTTTTCGATATATATTTATATACCTACTTACCTAATTTTGAAGTTAATAGGCAAAAATTAAACAGTACCTTACCCGACTTATCTCCGAAAGTACTTTCTTGGCACATAATTTTTGAAATTACTAAATTTGTTAATCACGCACACATTGTAGGTAATATTTCCTTTAATATATCTTAAGAGAAAGACAAATAAATAAGATAATTTTGACTGGGCGCAATAAAAAAATGGAAATTTTATTACGATAACATCGAAATATACGTTGCTAATCAGCAAGTTAATTAAAAAGTCTTTGCCATTAGGTAGATGTTCTAATTAAGTGTTCCCTAGTTAGTGCGGCTGCTAGCCTTAAATAATTTTAATGGTATTATCACACCCGGAAAGTATGTTGCTAGGGCTTAATCGTTTTCAAATTATAACGCGCGATATTCCAGAAATACAACATAGCACGGGTGACTTGGGAAATCAAATCAAATAAGCGAGAATGGCACGGGCACGAGCCTGGCTATAATTTTGTACCAAATGTCGATCCTTCCTTTGACAAATAAACCAATTATTGGTGGGCCGATGTCTCCGACGTCGCCCTTACTGCACGTGGTGCGTTGTGTGGAAGAACAACATTTCTCGCCATTTGACGAAGTATAATTTATAAAGAATATTGGCACTTGGCACACTACAACCTTTTTTGTAAAAAAGAATGAGAACTAATCTGATTCAACTATCCGCATCGATTTTTCCTCTCTGGATTTTGGCAATAGATATTTTTTTGTATGTGCTCAATATTATCCGTACCTGTGTCTATACGTTTTGTTTTTTTGATATTCTTGTTTTTATAAGATCTCCATTACTTCAAAAAACGCTAAAAATGACGAAATAAATACACCGTAAACAGACGCCGAGCATACGCAATAGGCAACACTAAACGCAAAAATCAAAACGGACAGACACAGGTAATTCTTTCTTGTTCCGTTCCCAAAATTTCGTTACGATTGGTTAAATTTGGAGGAAGAAAATGTCGATAGCGAAACCTCGTTTTTTACGCCGGATTTTTCGCCTAAACCGCAGTTGTCCTTATCGCACTAATTGTAGGAGCCGCCGCCGCCGACGGAGATATTTAAGTACCTAAAATTCTCAAATCTGGTAAGAGGCTCAACTGGCCCCTATTTCACCAAACTGACAAGTGGCGACGACATATGTCGGCTGACAATTCGACATATGTTAAGCGACAGGTGACAAGTTCATAGAAAAGTTGTGACATATTTCGCGGACAATTGTTTGGTGAAACAGAGGTAATTTACATACTTTGTACCATTTTTTTTTTGTAGTGTGCAATAAAGCATTTTATTCTCTTTATTCATTTAATATCTTAGGTTAGGATTTTTTATAATATGAATATAAAAGTTATTATTAAGGGACCATGGGGTCCCGGACATTTGGAAGGCGTGTGTGGGGCCGAAGCCAACACGTAGAGACCCCTTGTAATAAGACAATTTACTCTAAATGTAACGATTATTATTATTAATTTTTTCCATAGAAATAGGATAGTATAGAACGACTGTCAGACTTCGAAAGTGTGACCAAAAATTAAATGCAAGTGTGTGCGTAAATTGTCTATGTGCGAACATAAATAGTGGTGTCATGTTACAACATATTAATAATCTATCGATGTTTAACTGCTTGATCGACTACTTATTCAAATGTTTGAAAAAGTTGAAGTTGTTTGAAAATGTGTTCCCAAAGAGTTGACTTACCAAAGAAAATTTGAATTTCGCGCCTTTTCCTACTGACAAGTTGGGTTGGGTGTGTATACGCTGTGTACAAGTATACGCTGTCTTGTGTTTCCTTGTGTTGGCGACAAAGCCGTGAAAAAGTGGTTAAAATGTAAGTACTGTGTTGGAAAGTGAAGTTTAAATTTATCGCTAAACATGTGCACCTTCAAAAAAGGTATTATAACAATCGTTATTATTTTAATTCGGTTATAAAGGTAATATCTTAATGATGTCTTGTGAACAACTAATTCCATACCTACTAATAAACCGAAAAGTATCGATAGTCATATGAACATTTTGTCAAACCCTAGCGTAAAGTAACAGTTTAGGTTTTTACACAAAATATTCTAAATTATTGACTAATATGATGAAATATCAACACACAATTGAAGAAAAACTTATAATGAACTGTATAAATTGGTTTTTTACACTTTTTATGCTGTTAATTTGATAAAATATCGTTACGAAAATTTCGCTAGGAATATCATAATTACCTGTGAAATGAGTATTTCCCTGGGCACACAACATGACACCATCTTCACTAAATTACTTAATATATATTTTTCTTTTTGATTCTCTTACATTTTTCACGTCAAAAAATACGGCAATATGATCTTGGCCGCCCCCGCCGACTTCGAACTCAAAAAATGGTTACGTTTTCTCATATGCAGTCTGCCTCTTTCGCACTCATGGCTTGTTCATATACGTGATGGCTTCCCTTTCGCACACTTCATCGGTCTGTCAAGCGAAGCGTTTGACATGTCACTGAATTTTTCTAAGTTGACATATTTGTAGAAATGTCGGTAATTCTTGACATGAGATAAGAGCACTGTCGGGCTTGCGTGACAATTATTGTGTTTAGCGATGGGCGGTCGCTTCATATTGGTTACAGAGCTATACTATGCATGTACATCAGCAATGACTCGCTCATATACCGGAGATAACTATTACTTATTCTTAACCATGGAGGAGAATATATACCTAGTTCATTATGGATTAATTAAATAATATTTCTGTTAAAATAATATTTGACTAAGAATATTTCCAACTGTAAATATAGACGATAAACTTAAGTAACTATATTTACACCTATGTTAATGTACACTTTAATTATTTAAATTAAGCTAGATTTGAAGACATGAATACAATAAAACATTTTATTTATTATCTATTTTATCATACCGTAAAGTTTTTTGACAGGAATTTGTGCGGGGATCAACCTCTTTATTGCTTAGGGTAAGGGACTCGGAAGCCAATTCGATCTTGTACGTTTTGCTATCAAAAAGATGTAATATTAGCGCATAGTACAGCAATAAGAGCGGGATGCATTAATACTACACGTGTCTCGCTCTAATAATAATAATTATGCGCTTGTTGTATATAATTAGAGCGAGACAGATGCATCGCTCTCCTAGTTGAGCGGTTTCTGCCTCTCAACTTCTGAGCTACGGGCTAAATTCATCGTGTGACAATTGTAGATTTTGGTGAAACAGAAAGAATATGTCAATGTCAATTTTTCTTGACATATGTCGCACTTGTCAGGTTGGTGAAACAGGGGCCTGGTATTTCCTCTTAATATGTCTACAATACGGTCGTGTGCACATGTTTTTTACGCTTTGTCCGTGCAAATTTTTTAGAGCTCGCCTGTTCCTGTATAAGCCAGATGAATGCCAATGCTAATGATTAAATATCATAAACTCACCAAGAGCTTTAAGCATTACAATGAGAGGTATATAAGATTGTTTTCCTTAACAGGTTTTGGTGTTATCGTCTACGAACACATATTTACGAAAATAACCATGCAGAATGACTAATAAAAAAACATTGATAAAATAGGGATAAAACTCGACTTATACATACATTTGTTTCAATATATGTAGTAATATATAGGAAGTAAGCGTGACTAAATTGATATGGAGCGAAGTGTGTACAATAAAAACTCAACTGAATCGGAAAGATGATGTACAGTCAGCTGCAAAAATATGTATCAAGAGAATCGTCTCATAAATATGGCACTACGCTCTTATTACACAGGAATAAGATGCTATGGGACATATTTTTGAGTAAGATGTGTACATACATATTTTTACACTTGACTGTAACAGTATCTCTCGAGGTGAAGTTTAGCCAAGTATCTCACAATAGTGAGTTAACATGCCGCTTATTATTACATAAAAATAAAACAATCATAGACATTGATTAGGAAATTCCAAAGCTGTCCATGCTATCGAAACTCGAGATATTCGCTACGACCTGATAGGTCTCGACACACACCCTTATCCAGGTATCCAGGGTATTAATCATATCCAGCAGGCATGTGTTGATATAAGATATGTAAAAATTACCTAAGCCGTGAGAACGTGGTACTTTGATTTAAAATTTATTCCGTTCTGACATAAATCAAATGGTGTTACCATTTTTCGTAGACTTAAGGCATTTGGTTTGCATCGAGTCATCGACTCATATGAAACACAAAAACGTCGCAACAGCTTCAGCCAACGCACCGCTGGCAACGCCCGTGTGTATCTACTCTAGGGTTAGTTTGCACCGTCGTGGTATAAAAAAACACGGAAGAAATATATATTCTACAATCTTATACAACTATTTCAAAGTTAGTTGATGCTTGATAAATGGTTTTAATCCATTTCATTTTCTACCTTAGCACAACAAGAAACAGTGTACATATTGACCATCATTATTACATTCATGTCTAAAAACTAGCTCAAGCACAAACTGAACATAGTAATGGTCTCGTATTAAAGCGCTCGATTGTTTTACCTACGCGATAAACGCAGCGGTATGCGCATTGTGATTTTTTCTACATCCCCTTGATCGCATGCGTTCAACGGTGCGTTTATCGCATAAAACTACCGCGCGTTTTAGCAATGGTCTCGTACCTCGTCAAAGACCTTCAGGGAGTACGTGTTGTCGTCATCCATGAAGAACACGACGCCCGGAGTACCTTCTGGGGAACTCAGGTGCGCTCGTAGCCAGTCCAAAGCTTTATTTCGCTGCTCCACTCCACTTGCCTGCAATACAAGAGGAATATTATAGACAGATATTACATACCGATGGTTATAACAGAAGAGTAGTTAGTTCGGTTACTACTACAGATATGGAAGAAGCGGAAAAATTGGAAAAGTTCTCGGAGATTTCAGGAAAATATCACATGAAATAAAGGAAAGTTTCATTTTGGAAATCTTAGTCCCACACAAAACACAATCGTATAAACCCTCTAATTTTGTATTAAGAATCCAGTAGAAAATTAAAATTGACGGATAAATATTTATTACGTAACATTACGTAAGCGGGAAAATTTGTTTCCGCCATCTGAACTACAAGTTTGTGTATAAATTCTTAGTTACACACAAATTAACATATTTATTTAAGATAAGAGTTAGGCAAATATCGTTAGCAAATAAAAGACACTTAAAATGAAACAGCAGGTACAATAAATTTGTCCCTGATGCTGAAAGCAACACACACACTCGGACACTTTCTAGCATCTTGCTGCTGAGAGAGAGAGACAGGGATAAAACATCAATCCCTGCCCCTTTCAGCTGAAAGTGTACTTTGAAGAGGTAGATGTATTAGCAGGCCCTTAACTACACCTTAGAACTAATAGGACTGTTTACGAGTAAGACTACTAGTTAAAGCTTTGAGTATAAAGGTTGCTGCATGCATCACATGATTCTAACGACCAAAATGACGTAGGAAAATTTTTGGTAGATAATTTAAAAAAAAAACTCGGCTCCAGATGGTACAAATGGTGGAATGGTTACGTATGTAGCAACCTGAACTTTTCATGGTAAATCTTATTTTAATGGTTAAAGAACACCTTATGTTACCAAAACTGTTTGAAGGAAATAAATGCAACACAAAGAAACCAAACTAAAATTTTAAACTCCTACATACGCAATAAAAACTTGTGTTGAACTTTTTATTCTTCAATAAACAAACATTGACATCAATAACCTGAAAATATAATCTTAATTTAAAATGCAGCATATAGTTTACAAAACAGTTTATTCAAAACAACACTCTTATAAGGAAGTACTTATAATAAGAAAATAGTGAAATACTTTGTCACTAAGATTATGACACATATTGTATAGAATACCTAGACATTGTACATAATGCCTAATACGTCAAGGCAAATAATGAAATATAAAGCATTCCCTACTTTGACTAGACATTCTATACGAGTATAATGCAAAATACACACTCGCGGCATTTTATAGAACGACTAGTTATTCTATAGAATACTTAACTACTCGACCAAGACCCAGAAGTCTGACTAAAATGTAATTAATTACCCAACAAACCTACGCAGGTAGAAAATTCGGTAAGGCATTGACATATATCTAAGGACGAACTTTACGGGCACCTAAAACAGCGCTAGTTCCGCGGTGTCACTCACGAATTCGAGCCAATCGTGCAGTCTAACGTAACTAGTTGCGACCAATCGCGCACGTGTTGCGAACTCATCAATCAATCGTGTTGTAGCGTTAGACTGAACGATTGGCCCGAATTCGTGTGCGTGACACCGCTGTACTGGCCCCATTCTTATTGCCTGTAAGGCCCGTCGATATATGAAAAAACGGTAAGGTCAGTGTGGAAGAAGACCGGCATACAAAATTTTCGGTTGGGTTGGCCGTCATAAGACAAGATCTCTCGTATTTGTATACGTACTTTGCTCAGACACAGTCAGAAAGGAAGAGCTTCGCTCCATCTGCTCTACCGGCTTTCTGCAAGTTGAGTATGTGTACAAGCGCAAGAGTTAGAAGCAACGAAATAGCTTGTAGACGTTATTACCTGATAGGCGGTCTTCGCCACGTTGACCTTAGTAGGTATAGTGTTTTTAATAAGGGAGGGCTTTATTTTATACTTTGCCTGATTTCCATTTGGTCATTTTACACAACAACCAGGCATTCCTTAACCTCGTAAGGCCCGATTTACACATTGACTAGTGTGAACTCGCACTTAGCACTAATCATAATCAATGAGGAAATCGGGCTTCAGTCTGCTGGTCCAAGTCTAAATTAAATTCGAGTTTTGAACACTTATAGAAATAAAAGAGTTTCAAATTCAAAAGCGCAAAAACTGGCCTGGGTCTTGCACGGAGGATTTGACAAGTGGGGACGGCTTGTCTGTAATTTTCTGTACAAAACAGTCTGCCGATTTTTGCGGGGGAGGGGCACGTCAAATGTATGGCTATTTGTACGTAACGTACAAATAGTCATGTCAGATAAACGTCAGTTCATATAATACAATGGTCATAGGCGAGGTTTTCGACAGAGGGGAAAGCTCTTAAAGGCGACGCCGATTGTAAAATCCTAGGGGTCTTACGAGTATTAGTTGTTCGCAAAGAGTTAATAATGATAATCAACAATAGATAAAATGCTTTTTTACGCATTGCCTATTGCGAATCCGCACGGCGATATGGCGTGTAAGCGAGACAGGGCTATGCACGTAACTATATAGCGATGTCCTAGTTGCACATTGGGAACTAGCTATTCTATACAATGACTGCAATATGCACTTACCGTACTGCCATTACCATGGTTCTAAAATATAAAAGGGAAATTTTATTCATTATGTTTTTTTTTGTTTAAGTACCTATTTGATGGTCATGATGGGGTGCGGTCACTATTATGGTAGTTTTATCATCTCTCTATCTATATCAACGTTAAATTACCCAATAAGTACCCAAATCATAAAAAAACTATCAGCAATGGTTATCACAGTTCACGGGTCCAGTTAAATAATAGACCAGTGGTGAATGTTCTGAAATGATCTACACTATCATGAATACAACACATACCCATCAAGTTTATCTATGTAAATATGTTGTAATAAAATGTAAAATATGTTGTAATAAAATAGACTAGCTTCGTTCATATATTATTCGTACTAGTGTCCAATCGAAACCTGCCAAATCTGAAAATTCGGTCGGACACTATATATTACGTGTAATAAACGATCGGCAACAAGGTTTCCGAACACTGCGTTACTATTAACCAAATTGCAATGATACCCTACCTAGGTCTGGGTGATAGACCATTGGAAACTTGGTTGCCAGCCATGTAGAAGGCGCTTAAATCTTCCTTGGAATCACAATTAGAAAAAAATATATATACTTGCTACTTACCGAAGATCCTTTGGGTTTTTCAGTCTTCGCATTGAGATGTGTATATTTTAAGTTTGATTCCTTGAGCAAGTTTTCCACTAGCTTACTCTTTGTATTTGAGTCCTCTATGACGATCCAATGAAAATGCTTCACTAGCATCAGAGTTTGAGATAACCTGTTAAAAAAAAAAAATTCAGAACTTAAGAAGCTACTCTATTAGAATATTGGGTTAAACCTTGTTTTTATTTCTCTCTGATCTCCCCAATTTGTCCAAATCAAATCCAGAAAAAAAGGTAATTTACCAACCAAACTATCAATTTAGAAATACTCAAACTGTCAATCCTGGACCTTAAATCAGTCAACAAAAATAAAATACATACCACCCAAAGAGCAATGGAAAGAAGCTGTTTAGGCATATAACTAAAAGATAGAATAAGATGCTCTGATATGAGAAAAAGGACACAAGTAACTGATGCCTTACGTTTTGCTCAGAGCAGCGGCAGTTGGCGACTAAAAATTACGGGTGTTCACAAAGTCAAAAGTCAAAGTCAATATATTCTTTATTCAAATAGGCTTATATTCTTTATTATACAAATATTATCTTAATCTAAATATCAGAGCAATTTATTGATGCAGTTATTATTGTTCTAAAAAAAACATTGAATTATTATAGATATGGTAACTTAATACTAAAAATTTCACAAAAGGATCGTCATACACCAAAATTGTATAAAAATACTAGTCTAGAAACTTTCTAGAATAAAATCTAAATGTCAAAAAATACGGTATATATACATTGAATTATCAATTTCATCATTATTAACATAACAATAAATAATTCATTATTTACAATCACACTTAATCCCACGGCGTTTCATCATTCATGTAGTCTTGTGTGCTAAAATAGGCTTTAGAGATAAGATTACGTTTTACATAATTTTTAAATTTACTAACAGACAATTCAGTTATAATATTAGGAAGTTTATTGTAAAATCTTACACAATTACCCATGAATGATTTTTTAATTTTATGGAGCCTAGTGAAGGGCACTGCGAGTTTAGGCTTATTTCTAGTATTAATATTGTTTGTTTATTTAAACTTTATTGCACAAATTTACAAAAAGAGTACAAATGGCGGACTTAACGCCTTGAGGCATTCTCTACCAGCTAATATTATGTATTTCATAGTTTTTCTTAAAACTGGCCATGTTTTTATGTACATACTGAATATTCTCATAAATATATTGACAGTGCACTGTCATTATGTTAATGTCCTTAAACTTATCTCTAAGTGTGTCTCTATGGTACATTTTATATATTGCACGAATAGCCCTCTTCTGCAGAACAAAAATGGTATTTATCTCTGAAGCACTGCCCCATAGTAAAATACCATATGACATAATGAGATGAAAGTAACTAAAGTAAACTAATCGAGCTGTTTTCACGTCTGTTAACTGACGGATCTTGCTCACTGCAAAAGCTGCAGAACTCAGTCTATTCGAGAGATTAGCAATATGGGGACCCCATTGTAGTTTCTAATCTAAAGTTATACCAAGAAAAACTGTACTATCTACTAGTTCCAATTCTTCATCCTTGACAATGACACTTGTTTGTTCATTCCTTATGTGACTTGTAACAAACTTAACTACTCTAAAACTACTCACTTACAATAAAGGAAAACTAAAACTACAAAATCTATTAACCGTCGCAAAATACCTATATAGATATAGGTTTTCGTCCGCGCGGTCATTGAACTCTCTTTAGATTTTGGGTAAGTACCTATGTGCAATGGAATATAATGCTTTACGAATATCGTGAATGAATATATGAATGTTTTTATTTTATTTTATGGAAATAAGTGCTAAATTGTTAAAACACCACTTTCGGTCTAAACATTTTTACGAAAGTTGAAGGTCGTCCTTTTGTATCTAACTCGAGTAAATTTTGCAACGTTTTTTCACATTCTTATATGAATGTCACGTTATATTCATTTATTTTTAAGCACTTTACCACAAACAAATTATGTGCACTCACTTTTTGAATTCTTGTCTAATTATTTAGAATGAAAACAGTCAAAATTGCATTCCCGCTCGTATTTGCCATAGAAATAGGATAGTATAGAACGACTGTCAAACTTCGAAAGTGTGACCAAAAATGAAATGCAAGTATGTGTGTAAATTGTCTGGGTTCTTGACTACAACCCGGCACACAACATGACACCATCGTCACTAAATTACTTAATATATATTTTTCTTTTTGATTCTCATATATTTTTCACGTTAAAAAATACGGCAATATGATCTTGGCCGCCTCGGCCGCCTTCGAACTCAAAATTGGTTACGTTTTCTTTCGCACTTATGGCTTGTTCATATACGTCATGGCTTCCCTTTCGCACACTTCATCTGTCTGTCAAGCGAAGCGACTGACATGTCTCTGGTATTTGCAAACAAATGACAACAATGATAACATGGCGCGCGCAGTGCGCGCGCATTCGTCGAGCGAGCTAGGCGCTAGGCGCGCCGCTCCATTTTTACGTTTTTCTTCATAGAACATCTTCTGTTTCACGTGCGGAACTGTGGCGAAACTTCTCTTTCGCTCTTATGGAATTTCCTATTGATTCAATATACTAAATCTTTTTTCATAGGAGCGCAATCCAAAGCGCTCCGCTTCGCGTGTTACGTATGAAATTATAGCAGTAGGCGAGTAGTCATATGCTAATGAATAATAATTACTTATTTAACTATTATTGACTTGTTTACGATAGAAACATTAATTATGAATAAGTACCTACACTATAATTTCATTATGATTATTTATGGGAGTGCACTGCACAAGCGCTCCTTAAGGCGAGTCACTACCGGCTCAGAGCATGAAATGGAGATGGGTGGCTCATGGGGCAAGGCTCAACAAGGGGAGGTGGACAGGAAAGGTTACCAAATGGAAGGGGCCCCTGGGCTCTAGAAAGAGAGGACATCTACTAGTCAGGTGGCTGGACGAAATTTTTTTTACTGCAGGCAAACAATGGCAAAGCGTAGCAATAGATAAAGTCAGATGGAAATAGCTGGAGGAGGCTTTTACCCATAAGGGTTCTACAGTAGAGCATAAAATAAAATTAAATATACATGTATCAAATCTATAAAATTCTCTGTAGAAAAACAAAGCTCTCATAAATGCACCACAACAGAGTCTTGGCTGTGAGATAGACTACCCATCTTTTTCTAGCTGACATGGACTCACTCATGCCAAGTCTACTGTGAATAAAAAAATAATAATTTGCAAAACAGTTCAAATAATGTAAATAATCAATAACTGGCCACCAATTCCATAATTTAATGATCCAATTAGAAATATTATAGCCAATAGTGGCCTGACAATAAGCCATACAATTTTATAGTGATTTTCGTGCAGCATTGTTGCATTAAAGGCATTTGTATACCTGATTTTAGCTAAAATGTTTAGTTAGCCTTAACCACTCACATGCTTTTAGTAGCTGTAGTTACCGGCTGTCACCCTTATTTTATTATAATAATAGAAGTCACTGAGAAATATCAATCACGTGAGTGGTTAACAACAGTAATAAAAACTTTAACCCTTGAAGTAATAGGCCGTCGACTCCCAACTGATTGTCATTTAAATTTGAAATTTGATTAATTGAAATGAAATCAAAAATCCAACAACTCAAAAATGGCATATGCCACTTGAAGACTTAACTTTCTCTCTTAAAAATTGTTGTAGCTAATTTCTTTACTAAAAAGGTCTCATTATTTAACTAACTTTTCATTTAGGCACTGCTATCAAGAATAAATTGCAAATCTATTATGTATGTTCTTATGAAATACTTTGATGATGTGGATTCTCAACTCAATCTGAATATCCTTGAGATGAGATTTTAATGGTTATAATCAATGTTTGAGATGCAACTGTCACGAATTAGAAAAGTTTTTGCAACTAAAAGTATTTTATCAATCACATAAACTCATTTGCACAAGTTTAAAAAAATGGTTGTGATCATACCTAATTTGAATTTATGTTTTGTCCTATGGTATGTCTTTACTACACAGATAATCCCAGCCCCGAAAACTCAGCAAAGCTAGTACTATGGGCACTAGGCGACAATATACATAAAAAAAAAAATTATAGGACATTATTACACAAATTGACTAAGTCCCACAGTAAGCTCAATAAGGCTTGTGTTGAGGGTACTTAGACAACGATATATATAATATATAAATATGTATAAATGCTTAAATACATAGAAAACACCCATGACTTAGGAACAAATATCCATGCTCATCACACGAACAAATGCCCTTACTAGGATTTGAACCCGGGACCATCAGCTTCGTAGGCAGGGTCACTACCCACTAGGCCAAACCGGTCGTCAAATACATATATAGTTAAATAAATCCTTATATACCTACATATAAAACACCCATGACTCAGGAACAAATATCTGTGTTCATCACACCTGCTAATTTAGCTGGGACCATCAGCTAATTTAATAAATATGTACCTATACATTTTTAAGGATGTTCAAAGAACTTCCGAAATATTATTTACATGTTTACATTTGGTTTTATTGAATAAACAACAAACTTCGGTCATAAAACGGTACTTAACTATCTGCATTCAGGAAGTAGAAATTTTCTAAAACTGATGACAGTACAAAGCCAATTAATTTAATTTATAAATAGTGAGCCTCATTGCCAAACACGTTAGGCAACGGTAATCAAGGGCAAATGCAACACGCGAGATGAACTTGTAAAGATGACCACATACCTTGTCAGGTCAGCCTTCTGCGCCAATCTTGCGTACGTTGGCGTAATCCCGTATATCGTTGGCAAGTAGGCCGGTGTTTCCGGGTTCAACTGACACTGAAACGCGGGCTTCGAATTAAACAAAAATAATACTACGAAAATCAACATCCCAAGCGCTAAGTATTGCTTCTTGATAATCTTGAGATTGAACAAATGCATTTTATTGTCACGAAATGCGAGCGATGTGTTCCACGTTCGGTAGCTCTTTGTCCAAAGTGGATTATGCGATATAATTGTTATAAATTCGACATATTAAATGTAAACGTAGCCGATGAGCAAATCAACTCGACTGCAGACGCGCCGCGGTGCAAAATAGTTCACTGTCAAAATCGAAACGTCATTAACGTCTCGCGTCACGTCAACACAGAATGACAGATGTTATATTGCCATATTAAAAAAATACAATTTCCCACAAAAATACAAAAAAAAAACCAAAATACGAAAATAAACGTGGTATTTTCGATCTATTCTGATAAAAACTGAGAAATTTTATGTAAAATCACAAACAAGAAGGAAATAAACTCCTAGCAGTGGGGCGCCATTGATCCTTTGGCATTCTCGACTCCATTCGGCTCAGCATTACTAGAGTCATACCAAGATAAGTTGGCAGCGATTTTGACAGCGTAGAAAGTGCAGGTGTTATTTTAAACGTTAAACTTTGAATTTTTGCCGAGAGAACAAAACGTCTAAATAAAATCGGTCACGGTTGACCAAATCGATTCGATTAATCGATTTATTAACGGCACCTCGGTTGACAACTTTTGTCTCATTTTAACTATACATCCATCTCATTCTCTAGTATTGATAAATTGAAAATTGCAGTAGTACGGAGTAGTCTGCGAAGCCCTTAAGGCAAATGTGCTTGTATTTTCCCCGAAAACACGATGATGTTTCACTGGCAACATTGAACATAATGGCAATGGCGTTTAAATTAAATTCCATGTCCCGTCAGAGTCGTAGAGGTAAATTTTTAGAATAAAATTATATTTAAACGTTTTAATTTACAAAATTTCCTTTCCGATATATTTGATTCCTAAGAAGTCGAACCTTACCTATGTGAGACGCTTTTATCGTAAATATCTAGGAAAATACGAACTTTGTTGTAAACACTTTGGTGCTTTGCGCCCGTGGCAATGATGTGCAAAAAAATAGAGCGAATAACGTAATAAGTACTATATATATTGCATAATTTGCCAGGCAGCGTTGTCAAAGCAGAAGGCCTACCGCGAACCACATTCGACGTGTTGCCTCCCTGTCACGCTTACGTACGAATTTACAAGTGCGACAGAGAGGCAACATGTCGAACGTAGTTCGCGGTAGGCCCTCATCAGGAATCAGGCCAAAATGAAGCTAACGGCACACGGTAAGTTTGTTGTTGTTTTACCTATTTTTACGTCTATAGTCCGTTTCTAGCATTCCATACCCGAAGGGTGACGGTTGGTCGTATTGCTATTGGCTAGTCATCTCTACCCAACTAGCAAAGTAGTCATATAAGATTGAGCTTATTCAGCTAATAAATCATATAAAAGTCATGTAGACGTGAATTATACAGCACATGTCGTATAAAGCCAGCTTATGCAGCTTTTTAGTTACTCAGCATATCAGTCATGTAAGCAAGTCGAGTAAACGTTTACTCGACTTGATTATATGACTAATAAGTCATATAAGAAATGCTGAATAAGTCACTTTTTTACGTGGCTTATATGACTATTTAGTCGAGTAACAGTGACTTATATATCTGACTTACGACATGTCAAGTGCAGTCGAGTAAAAGCAATGTAGTTTGCTATTATATGACATCATGTAACTTATACAGCACAATAGCTATATATGTTACATGCTGTCATATAAACGCGAATTATAGAACATGTTATATATGAGTATCTTATTCAGCGATTTAGATATTGCTGAATAACTTACCTCTACCTGATGCTCATGTGACTATTTGGTCGAGTAATGACATTTTATATGCCTTTATTGGAGCAGAATTAAACGTAGTCGAGTAAATGATACAACTTTGCTATTATACCACTATTTAGTATAAATGCTACCTTTTTATGACTGTTATAGCTCTTAAACATCATTTAAAGACATCCGACACGTTGTTTGGATATAAACATTTAGTATATGAAAATGGATTGGATTAAATGGAAAAACATGAAAAAGACCGGTGGATACAAGAGGAAAATGAAAAAGAAGCGGCAATCTATTATCACCAATTTAAAAACTACTCTTACGCAAGGAATTTCGGTAAACCGAAGTGAAGTGACAAGTGCTAATTTTTCAAGTGGTTCCGTAGAAATAACAAATGTGACCGAAAAAAAAACTAGTACTGCAGAGTCGGAAAACATGCACGTTGATGTTGGTGGCGTTGTAGAAGATAGCTCCGTACAGGAAATGTAACTCCAATTCAATGCTGATGAGAGCAGTGGATCCGAAGATTTGGATGATTGTCAGTATTGTCAGTATTCACACAAAACTCACATTCCTCTAATGGATAGTGATCATATATAGCGTACTCTGAACAGTTTGGGCACCAGAAAAAAATGGTGTCGTGTAGATTTTTTATATTATTGTCCGATATAATAAAATGTGTGGGATCAATTGTCAACGGGGACGTTGAGTATCCGCATCCAATACACATCGAAGACAAAATGAAATGAGTCTCGCTCCAAGGCCACTGTACATCAGTATCACTCCACAATTGATCTTCTTTTCTTAAAAAACAGTCCACATCAGCTACAATGACCATATTTCACGGTGCTACTTGTCTCTAGAAATAAAATACTAAAATCTGTAAAAAGGTTTTTTCAGAAACTCTAACGAACCCTAAAATATGTCCGACAAAATATGTATAATGGCGCTTTGACCGCTAAACTTGCTATATAAGATGCGATTATATAGCTTATAACTGGATAAATGCCGTATAACCGCGGCGTTCAAGAAAATCATCAATATTAATTAAATTTATATTTAATTAACTAAGAATTATAGTGGGGCATTAAATATTTACTATTAAACATAGTTTACTTCATCAATAAACTTACCTTCGCAATACATTTCTACCATACCGACCATACGCCGACGTTATGAGCATTCTTAATAAAAACATGTAACATCATGGCTGACTAATAAAGAAAATACTTACCGTCAAGACTTATTAAGACGAATTCCTTTTTTAATTAACAAACACTCAACTCGCGCGTGTAGTATCGAGTTATATTCTATTGTTTAGTAGCCTAGGATGCGATTACTCCACAAGTATGTCATATAAATGGAAGTTACAGATCAGTTCAGTCATATTTAAGTCATGTAATTTGCTAATATACAGCTAAATTGTCATAAGATAGTCACGTCGGTGGTTATTATAAGATCTATAAGTGGCGGTGGTTGCAGTTAAACAACTTTTATATGACTGAAATGCTGAATAAAATGGGCCCAAATCGCGTCATATAAACGTAATGATTTCGTAATGATGACTAATAGTAAGAGCTAAAAGGATACCGCAGAAACGTTGCCGCAACCATTATATGACGAAATTTTGCTAGTTGGGTATCATCTAGTCATTCTAAAAGGAATACCCTTTTTAGAGTTCCATAGCCAAATGGCAAAAAACGGAATCCTTATGGATTCGTCATGTCTGTCTGTCTGTCCGTCCGTATGTCACAGCCACTTTTTTCCGAAACTATAAGAACTATACTGTTGAAACTTGGTAAGTAGATGTATTCTGTGAACCGCATTAAGATTTTCACACAAAAATAGAAAAAAAACGATTAATTTTGGGGGTTCCCCATACTTAGAACTGAAACTCGAATTTTTTTTCATCATACTCATACGTGTGGGGTATCTATGGATAGGTCTTCAAAAATGATATTGAGGTTTCTAATATCATTATTTTCTAAACTGAATAGTTGGGCGAGAGACACTTCCAAAGTGGTAAAATGTCCCCCCCCCCTGTAACTTCTAAAATAAGAGAATAAATAAATAAATAAATATTATAGGACATTATTACACAAATTGACTAAGTCCCACAGTAAGCTCAATAAGGCTTGTATTGAGGGTACTTAGACAACGATATATATAATATATAAATATTTATAAATACTTAAATACATAGAAAACACCCATGACTCAGGAACAAATATCCATGCTCATCACACGAATAAATGCCCTTACCAGGATTTGAACCCGGGACCATCAGCTTCGTAGGCAGGGTCACTACCCACTAGGCCAAACCGGTCGTCAAATGGAGAATGATAAAACAAAAATAAATATATATGATGTAGGTACATTACCATGCAAACTTCCACCGAAAATTGGTTTGAACGAGATCTAGTTAGTAGTTTTTTTTAATACGTCGTAATGGTACGGAACCCTTCATAGGCGAGTTCGACTCGCTCTTGGCCGCTTTTTGGGGTTAAGATAACTGGGCAATATCAATGAGAGAAAACCTCGGAATGAGAGATAATAAGCTGGAAACTCGTATACCACCTTCATTGTGGTGTTCTAAAGGTTCTCTTAAAAATCTAAGTATAGTGCGCGTCGAAATTTATTCAAGTTTTAAAATGTCCAAAAATCGGTTTTTTGCGGATATCAAACTTTCTATAACTCCAATGTTGTTTACATTTAGGTAGGAATTGAAGAGCATAAAATATGCGACAGAAATCTGCGACAAAAATACGCGGAGGCGGGGCGGGGCGCTCAAGCGAGGAAAACGCGCGCGCCGTCTTGGCCGAGGCATGTCTACACTGGCCGGTTTGTACGTGAGGACATTGCCTCGCGCGTATGCTCGCTTTGTGTGGACCCGCCTAATGAATATCGATGAATAATAAGAATAATCACCGACTGTACTTTTCTTTCAAAGTTATATACTACTTAACTAGACGATTCTAACAAACCTAAACTTAATGAGATCGCGTTTGGCCATCTCCGGTCTCCAACATCAGATCAACTCGATATCATAATAAAATTACATTGACGTTGATTTAGTATGCCAGATTTTAGCTTAATCGGAAACTAATAAATACTCAAGAAATGGTATGCAAATTTTGAAGCCAACTTTTATAGTTACATAGGAACGTCGCGAACATTTTCTTATATTATTTTTACTTAAAATCTATCTATTTCCTGTAGATATACCAAATGTTAAGGGCTATAAAGCTTAATTTTCTGATTATACCTGAATAGAGCGCAGCCAAATAACACTAGATCCTACTCATGGTGTCGTGTTCCTGCCGGTGAGTAAGGTTGCCAGAGCTCAACGACGATACGGACTTGCGGATTGTTAGGGTCGGTAACGCGCATGTAACTCTTTTGGATACGTTACGGAGACTGCTTAAGTACCATCCATTTTAAATTATATAATCTAATGACCGTATATTGCTTTACGCGGTAAACACAGCGGTAAGCGCATTGTTATTTTTCCCTACATTCCGTGATCGCATGCGTTCAACGCTGCGTATATCGCAAAAAACAACCGCACGCTTTGAGAACTACCAAGAAGTAAACATGAGGTTACGAGGGTCTGTCAGATACCATTAGAAAGAACTTCGCACAAGAAAGCTTGTGTACGAGCCAGGATTTGAACCCGCGATCTACGGATTGAAAGTCGGACGTCATATCTACTCGGCCACCACCGCTATAAACACCGCTAAAAACAAATACGTAGGAAAACCATGAACTACATACTTGCACACATTTTTTTAAAACTCGGTCAAAGTCCGGTAGTAAGTAGTAGTCAAAGATACCAATCAACCATATAGTAACATGATTAAGCTCGTTTGATTCTTCTCAACAAGATCTTTGACACTAGGTTATACTCAGGGTCTGACGGAAACCGCAAGGTGTTCACCAGTACCAATGGACCATGTAACAACCATCATCAGACCCTGAGTATTATCTTGTGTCAAAGATCTTGTTGAGGAATAAATAATAATAAATAATTATTATAGGACATTATTATACAAATCGACTAAGCCCAGACTAAGACACATACATATATAGAAAACACCCAAGACTCAGGAACAAATTTTTTGCCCTGTTGGATGGCCCTTTAACACCCCTGGAAATAAAACAGGCTCTAATGTTTCTCGTGGGCTTTGTGCAACAATGCCATTTTGCTTCGGAGATCGAGAAGGTGAAGAACAATCTTTCGAACTCCCTCCCGAAGTCATTCAAAAAACTGTCCCCATTCCTCGATGACGCGGGTCTCTTGAGGGTGGGCGGACGCCTGTCGCGAACCTCTCTCGAGTTTGATGTTAAACATCCCCTTTTTCGAATTACAGTCCACTCTCTCGCTATTGAACATTTTGGTTAAAAAAAAATATCCGTGTTCAACACCCAAATAAATGCCCTTACCGGGATTTGAACCCAGAACCATCGGCTTTATAGGCAGGGTCACTATCCACTAGGCTAGAACGGTCGTCACCTGAGCTACGTACAGCAGACGGCCATTTAACATTTAAAAAACATCACTTCGCTTGCAAAGTTCGTTTATAAGCTCCACATATTACACAGGAGCATGCAAACGAAAATAAACTGACAATTCAGTGAACTTCACTTTATAAATGATGTAGTGGAATGGTCTCAAAGGCAATTTAAAGGCTTAAGTTACCTGGATGTAATATTACCTAACAGGGCTGAGAGCCTCCAATCTAATAACGGCTTAGATTTACTGCATCAACTAATATAGTGCAGACTGAAGAAATTCTAGATTCCAAGTCTCTAGTAATTTTGAAAAGTTTTGAATTGAAAGGTTTAAGAAAGCTAGACAATAACTAAATACTTATATCAGGCCATCTGTTCTGAGTAGCTAGAAGGTAAGGCACATCTACAAAAAGTGTTTAAAAATAGCACCTAAGACGTCATTAAGATAATTGGAGGCGATGTCAAGAGTGTTTTTGAGGGCCGTAGTACGCAATTTTAAATGCGTAGCAAACTGGTGGTCGTGCGCTCGAATCCCGGAAACGACATGTACTTAAAAGGTGTGTTTATCATGTATAATAAAATTATGAGTTCTGAAATATGAAGGTTTTTTTACGTATTTTTAGCTTTCCATCAGAGAAGGGTCCTTATGCTTCATGTGTATAAGGTCCATATGCATATGAAGCATAAGGACCTTTCTCTTAGGGAAAGCCCCATTTTTGATTGTACTTATCTATTTTACCTATGAAAATATCATCGCCTACTACCCATACTTTGCTTAGTTTGTCGATTTGTGTACGATTGAGAGCAAAGCCAAGCGCAAGGGCACCACCTACGTTTTCTCGAAGTGTTTTGTCGTTTTTTTTAACCTTCATAACTTGGGTTTGGATTATACCAGATAAACAAATTTCTCGGGATATAATTTCAATAGTGGACTCTCATACTTTAGATTTTATTCATATATTCTAAAAAAACCCTGATTTCGTCACTGACTCACTCACTCACTGATGAGCATCAAAACCCTTAAGGTACTTCCTGAAGTTTTAGGAAGCTGAAATTTGGTATGTAGGATAATATTAGTACACAAACAACATAAAACTTATAAAACTTTAAATTTTTAGCCCCTAAGGGGGTGAAAAGGGGGGTGGAATTTTGTAAGGTGAATCAATAACCGCTGAATCGATTTAGTTGTTTGGTATGTAGATAGTTTTTGTTACGGGGAAGGATATAGAATAGTTTTCAATCCCAAAATCATCCCGTAAGGGTGAAAAGCGAGAGGAAAAGTGTTAGGGGGACAAAGGGTTGGAAGTTTGTATGGGGAATCAGTAAAAGAAGCAGGTGGTTTCGTTACTACAAGAAGTATTGTATAATAAAAAATAATCAATAGTGAAATAATGAATGTACATTTTTCACCATACGCCCATGTAGCGGTAGCGAAACGGCCAAGCCACATATTTTGACTAAGGTGTAGAGTTTGTGAAGTTAAGGCTTGTACAGTTAGAAGCTTGGCTCTACAACAGATCTGATAACTTTTTGACAGTACGAGCCTTATGGGTTCGCCATGGAAAGTTTTTACATGAAAATGTTTTTGATGGGATAATAGTTTACTGAACCTAACTGAATTACCTTTAAGCTCCGAATTTACAGGTAAACTCATTGACATGTAGAGCTATCGACCTATTTACGTCAACGCGCGCTATAACCGGGTATATAATTGAATTTCAATTTGGGACAAATAATTCAATTTCGTTCGATCATTTCATTTAGTTACGAGTGTACGTGGGTCTTGGTCGGTTGCGAATACACTACATTATTTTCAAGAGTAAGTATGGATAAAACTGAGTACCTACCTACATAATTGTAATTTTGCAACCTTTCGCCTGCAGGAGTCTTTCTTTAGCTTTTTATTTTTTGCATAATAGTAAATTATAAATTACTATACAAATTATTTTAGATTTATCACTGATCGTTGAGTGATTATCCCTTTATAAAATACAGTATGTATCTGATCGTGAAGTAAAGCTTTAAACTGGCTAACGTCTAAATGGAGTATAATGTAATGGCAGGGTTTGTATACCTTTGCAGCAGTTTTTAAAATGTAATTTATAAAAAAACTTTAGTACAATTTGCAGTTGGTTAAAATTATTTTATAACATCTAATGTGAATGTTCAAACGTCATTTTCTTATCGTGAACATAATAAACAAATCACCACAATGAACATGAACAGATTATCGCAGTTCAACTAAGATGACGTTAATTTCTGTAAAGTCAGACCAAGATAAGTTGGCAGCAATTTTGACAGCCTAGACAGTGCAGGTGTCATTTCATCAAATTATGACATTTACTTAATACTTCCACAGGCTGGGCTATCAAAATCACTGCATGTAATATTACGCGTCTACTCATTTATAAACTCATTTATACATTTTACTTTGACATTTTGTGATAATAGTAAACATCTACCTACGACATTTAGAATTTGTCATTGTAATCATGACAAGTATGTAGGTAATAAAAGTTTACGTATGCTTGTAAAGAGCTTAAGTTAAACCCATAAATTTCCTTTTTTTTCGTCAAACCTCAAACTTAGATCTTGAAGTAGTGTCAAGTCAAATAAATAAACTAATTTTAACCACGAGCAACTAGTATGACGCCTTTAATTTTTACTGCAAATCAATTTGCTTCTGCTTCACAACGTCTAGGCCAGCATGATGCAGCATGCGGCAGGTACCAGCATGATGGTGCACCGCCTCATATCGCTGTTCAAGTGCGAATCGATTACGTGAAATGTTTGAAAATCAGTGGTTTGCCCGATTTAACATCACATTTTTTCTTTAGGAGGAGGACAAAGAAATGTATTTTTAAAGAAGAGTCAAGAACTCATGGAGAAATTCAATAAAATTAAGCGTCGTATACGGCAAAATCCTTAGTAGGAAAAGTAAAACCTGTATCAACAATGAAATAATTGACAAAAAACTTTAAAATCATCTTAACATTCAACATTAAAGGCAGAATCCGTCCGCGTCCCAGTTTTGGGGTATCATTCTCAAGCCAATATTTGGTTAGCGCCGCTTCGAAGCACTCGAAGCTCATTTGTAACCCAATTTCAAGTTTACGAAAGACGCAAATTAAACAGACTAAGCACTTTCCAATGACTTAATTAGTAACGCGAGGTTGCAATTAACATTTCTGTAAACGTTCAGTTAGTCTGAAAAGGACATCAAACATATATAAACATGCTTTGTTATTTATATTAATTCTTAGTCTGCGTAAGAATGATGGAAACTATTTTATGTCCTTCGAATGATGGAAACTATTTTATGTCCTTCTTCTAGAGCTCGGGACTCTTTTCTCTTTCGTTCTGCGGTTTATGTATGAATAGGTAGCAACCGACACACAAATTGTGTTATTCTTTCATTTATATTAATTTTGGTTGTACGAGAGACCCCGATTGGATTTTTTTTGACGAAATTGAGGAAAGTTCAGCTAGTCACCATGTTTAAACTTTGTTGTTTTAGATCGGTATTGTTTTTTTAATATGCAATCCATAGCCTCGGCTCGTTCCTGTGCTTCTTTTTATTTATAGTTACGAATATTATTTAATATTTACCAGTGGCTCTTGTGAAGAAAATAAATTAAGGAAACCGGAATTACCGGACGAATCCCAATAAGTCTTAATTTCCCGTCAGAGTTGCTTTCGTAAAAATCAGTGGCAGTTCTTGGAATTGGTTGACAAAAAAACGCACTCGGGTGCTTTTAGTTTGTAACAAGGAAGGCGCTAAATGACGGTGAGGATAATAACTAACTACCTAACTGCTTTGGCTCAGCGATCCAAAAAGAATCTTGGCCTCCGAAACGAGAGAACACCACCTGTCCCGATCCAGCGCGGTTTCCTGCCATGAATTGGCATTCAGCCGACGCAGGTCCGTCTCCACGACATCACACCAGCGGTACCTGGGGCGAGGATAATAGTTGAAAGTAAAATCTACTCTAATGTCTCGGCCACGAAACGCACGCTTCGAGCACCATACCGACCGCCTGGCGTCAGCATCAAGCGTGCGTTCCGTGGCCCTCGGATAAGACTGCGTCAGCCAGGAGAATATGTCAGCCTGGAAACAAGAAAACATTCGCACCGCATGCTCACTTTGTCATTTTTTCTTCTGCCCGCGTAACCAACGTGCCAATCGTTAACGCTCCACAGCGAATGAAACGCAACTGTGACTGTCGCACTAACATTGAAGAGTGATAGAGAGAGATATTAACGATTGGCACGCTGGCTACGCGGGCAGGCGTTCACACATACATTTTTTGCGTTTATTTAAAATCAGACTTAAACTTACTGCGCGAATACATAAAGCATTGCCTTTTGATTCGCCTCCCCCTGTACCTTGACTTTGACCTAAATCGCGTAGTCGCGCCCACAGTCCCACTTTTGCGCTTTAACTAAATAATAATTTAACAAAATGATAACTTATTATACTTACTGTGTAATGTAAATCATTTGAATCTTTGACATAACGAAGTGAATGTAATGGATCAAGTTGTAACTTAAATAGTGTTATTATTTTTGTTATTTTCAATGATTTAAGTTAACATACAGATACCAGAATTAACAGAATTATATACATCAGAATTAACAAAATACTAGTATGGGTGGAGGGTATTTTTAATAATAATTTATTTTAACAATTTGTCCGTTATACCGATATTCATTATGTCAAGGTGAAGTGCGTGCTATCTTTTATGATTACGGTTTAAGCCTTTTAAAAGTTGGATCAGGTTACGGAACACACGAAGAACACATGGTTTCATATTTGGGGGTACGGTAGTGCCTCCGCCAAGACGAGCAAAGCGAAGGGCAAGGGCACTAACTACCTTTTCTCGAAGCGCTTCGTCGTTTTTTTGAACCCTCATAACTTGGGATTGGATTATACCAAATAAACAAAATTCTCGGAATATAATGTCAATAGTAGAATTATTAAGCATACAAACCGGAAGTCCTAGGAAAAGAAGCTGAAATTTGGTATGTAGGACAGTATTATTATTAGTACACAAACAAAAAATTTTAAAAACTTGAAAGTTTTTGCCCCTAAGGGGGTGAAAAGGGGGAGAAGTTGTGTATCAATAACCGCTGAACTGATTTAGTTGAAATTTGGTATGTAGATAGTTTTTTTTTATGGCGAAGGAAATATAATAGTTTCCCAAATCACCCCGTAAGGGAGAAAAGGTGAGGAAAAGGGCGTTAGGGGAAAAAGGGGTTGAAGTTTTCATGGGGAATCAGTAAAAAAAGGAGATTGTATACTTGATGCCCCCAGATACGTGTTTCAGGATTTTTAATAGTAAATCACCCCCAACCCTTTTAATTAGTGGATAAAAATTGTCATAAGCAACTTACAAAAAGAAGTGAAATCCCAACAAAAACCTTTGTCATGTAAAATGTTGCCAAGACGAAATCATAAGGCTCGCACTTTTAAAAAGTTATCAGATCTATTGTAGAGCCATGCTTCTAACTGTACAAGCCTTAACTTCACAAACTCTACACGTTAGTCAAAGTATGTGGCTTGGCCGTTTCGTTAATACAAGAACTTGTTGTATAATAGTATTTTATACAATCGTATAATAGAGAGCTTTTCAGTCGAGTACCGTGTTTTGGCAACGAAGCTTGCTGAGTTGCCAAAGTGAGGTACGAGATTGAAAAGCTTGATTATATCACTATTGTATACAATACTTTTTCTACGAGTCAATAAAAATAATACTTTAAACTAATAAAATCATACAGGTAAACAAGCCAAAAGTATACAGCTATTTAAGATACGCGAGCAGCCGCGATACCTTCATACTCGTCCGCGCCCCGGCCGCCGGGACCCGGCGGGGTGGTCAACGACACCTTGTAACTCATGAGACCCTGCTAGTTGCTCCTTGCTAAATTCAATTTTAGACAGTTTTTTCTCGATTTTAGCCTATGGAGACACAAGCAATAGTAAGCGGTTTTCGTAGTCTATGGATGTTGCTATATTAAGTGTCACATGTGCGTTTATGACTTATGAAGCGATTGTTTCTACTATACAACCTAAAATAATTAATTAATTTGAGCTATCGTTTTGTTTCGTCCTCTTGACCGCGGCGAGCTGTGATTGGTTCATTTCATTATAGTTGACTAAACCGTTTCGAAATGAATATTATATTTGAGTTGGGAGCCCATACATCAAAAGTACCGAATTGCAGTTTGGTATACGAAATCTTAATTTAACCATTACAGTCGACGAGTAGAAAAAATATTTTTTTCACCTTATGCTCATGTGAAGGTAGCGGAACGGCCGAATGAAAATATGCATTTTAGAATAGATAGACCCGCCGAGCTTCGAAACCGATTGCTTGTAGCGCTTCTACGAATTTCGTAGATCCCACCTGTCCGTAGCAGACGCTCGTATTTCGTAGCTTGGTGGATGGAAATCACTTCTACGTAGACGCAATAATTATCTTCGTAGCTTCAGTAAACGCGCTTTGTTCTGAATGTTCCGATACGAAAATTCAATGCCAGTATAATACAAGTTTAATGTTATTGAAATTATTATTACTGCGCACATACTTTTACGTTTTACGTGTGTACACACACATAAAACGTCACACGTACAAAGTGCACGTCGTTGTACTGACCTACCTTAAATTATTGATTAAATTAACGGCAAACGTTTTTATGCATGTAACTTGAGGATCGTTGTAATTGTTGGCCCTAGAGTACCAGCGGTACGGAGTATAATCGTTCAATTATTACTAAACATTTTCTTCATCATCCATACTATCTAAAATTCAACATATAAATTGAACTGTAAATTTAAACATTATATTAATTAATTAGGAACGTTAATAAATAGTTTTTATTTATTTATTGTTTTATTGGACCTTTATATCATAGTACATATCGGCCCTATCAAGTCCGCTTCTTATAGCTTCAGAAATTACGAAAATGACATCCAAATAAGTAAATATCTAAAAAAAAAACTATTTATTAAGTATAACTTCAGCTAATGTATACACCATTTGCGCCGTGTCCGATGTTGGGTTACTAAGAATGTGTATGAAGGCACTGATGTCATATGGCATTAGATTGGCTGAAGTTATAAGCACCTCCCTAAGGGTGCGATTTCTACTATACTCTACAAGAATATGATAGACATCTTCTACTGACCCACAAATGTCGCAGTTCGAATAAATAGTTTTTTATAAATACTTATTTGAAGATCAGACATACCTAGGTACTTACATTACTTATCAAATAGGTTTTTACGTTATATCACAAGTATAGTAGTTATGAAATTACATTTGAAATAATTAATACACTTATACTCAATTGGATACAAATATGAAAATAAAAAATAATAATATCATACTTATTCTGATATTTTTATCCAGTTGAGTCAACCAGCAATCTAAAAAAGAGTACAGTCCATTTAAAACTTCCTTTTTAAGGCACGTTGTAAAAAAAACCTCTGTCGTTATTTAATTGGCAATTTAAAGACTAATAACCACGGGTTTAAGAGTCACTAATGTCAGGAGATTAAACACATCTTCAGCTATCTCATATTTTCAGGCTCTATGGATGTTTCCTCTTATTAGCCGTGCCGTATTTCATTAAGCAGATAAACCTCGTTGACTGACGGGCTCGCAATATGGTAATTAACTCGCTAAACAAGCCAATTTAATATAAAATTATTTGCCACGGCGTCACGTCAACTATGCGTGATATTCATGAACTGAACAAATATAGAGACCGGAAAGGTATGCGAAACTTCGCCGGCGCTCCACAAGTGCGGGGCACGTCGGCCTTTTTCGAAGAACAATCGTTACAAAATATACATGGGTACCTGCATAAAAGAGCGAACAAAGAGAACAACTCTTGCTCAAACAACGTCATACATGCGTATGACCTTCATGTTCACTTATTACATTACTCATCTGAAAGAACATGAGTCGGCTAATGTAGCACGCAGCTAGTTGATGTATTACAGCTAGCCTGTTTCATTGTAAGCGGCGTATAGATAGGGACGAGCTCTGCTGGGGTCGGCCCGGGCTCACCTGTTCAGACCCGTAGGCGCGTCAGGCCACACAAACGCAGTGCACAGTGTCCGTACGCGGCGGTGACGCACACGCGCGCAGGTTCAACAATGAAGGCTGTACGCCGGGAAGGCACACAGGCGCAGTCGCCGGCGAGGGATGCCAGCTCGGGACATTGGCGGGCGAGCGTTCCCGCCGCGAGGTTGCGACGTTCCGCGCCGCTCGCTCTCGCAAACCACTTGTTGAATCTCTTCAAGACGTTCTTTTCTCGCATCACTCTAGTCGCGGTAGTCGCGCACTCGCGCCAACTACTACTTTTCTCTCATATAGTTTGTTTTAAATTTTAATGTGACCTTGGGCTGACGACTAGGTACGATACTTGTGATGTTTCTTAGCTCCTCTGCCTTCTCCGAGTCCTGCCTCCTCAATACGCTTGTTTTCGTCTTCCTGTCGGTGCGGTGTTGTTGTTGTTACGAACTATTGTTGCAGAATCGCCCTTTTAAAGTTTTCACCATTAAATTGTTGTAACTTTTGAAATATTTAAAACTGTTATCGAATACTCGTATCTGTGTTATCTGTTACCGTTACTACTTATAGATAAATGTATCCAATTCTTAAATAAATAATATTTGACGTCGCTGTAAAACAAAAAATTTATCGTTTCAATGTGAAGCGCTCCTGAATTCTGGTAAGTGGTCTATATATTATTTTAGTGTCGTTTGTTACGATTAATATTCGTTTTAATTTTTAATTAAGTATGTAATGTTTTATCTCTTTTAACTATTTACAACTTTCTTACATCATTTACTTCTTTTATTATTTACCTACTTTTTTGGTGTAACTTGATTTGTTTGAATATTTATAGCTATAAGATTGGTAACTTTATTCAAAATGAGTACACACACTATTTAAACAGAGTAATAATATTTTTTTTATTTACCCGCGTTGCATGTGATCAATAACAAGAAAATGTTATTTCTCAATTAATTTAGTCGTTAAATTAAACACTGCTTCAAACTAAATACTTTCCGACCCACATTCACTAGCCGCACGCAACCTACTTTACTGGCTTGTCACCAACTTTGTGCCGACGGGAAAAATGAGTATAAAGAAAGTTATAAAATACTGTATATTTCGACCTTCCTTTTTAGACACTTTAAAAATTAAGTACTAGGCATTATATAAAATGCTTATTTTTTAAAATGAGGGACTGTCCAAATATTTCATCTCAGGTACCGAAATGTCGTATTGTCAAAGTTCTAAACATGTGTCCAATAAAATAATAGTCAAAACTAAGTGTCGTAAAAGACGCAAGAAAATCAAATTAAATGAGGGAGGCGTGAACAGTCCGATATAGTCAAGAGGCGTGCCGCTTTTAACTTCTAAATATATCTTGGAAACAATGGACAACTATATTGTCATCTAAGAAAATTGGGGTCCAAACATAGCTCAGATATCAGAATGCTTTACGTTATGTGAATTCAAAGTCGAGGTATTTTTATAAGAGCTTATTAACACGTTCAGTGCCAGCCTGAGGTACGCGCTACGAGCGTAGCTGACGTATTGTAGCGAAAAGCGCTGAATGTGTTACATGACTATTTCGTGACGAATGTCCATATTGTATTTGAGTGTGGACACTGTAAAATACGAATGTCATCCTTTGCACTCATTCAAGTTGAGAAATACTATGGGAGGCCATTTTTACAAGCTTTAATTTAACTTGCGCCTACATATGTACCTATGCATGTTTTTACGGGCCAAATCTTGCAAGGTAAATTTGACTCGTTTCCCGACTTCCAATGAAGCTGAAAATTTGCATACATATGTAAGTCACCCGGCTTAATTTTTTTGCAATTACAATGCAATATTATGATACCATCGAGCTGATCTGATAATGGAGACAGGGGTGGCCATAGGAACTGTGTGATAAAACAACACAACCTAGTTGTGTCTGGGGTTTTTAGAATTGACTCGATAAGCACTAGTTGCCTGTGAAAAGAAAAGCACAGTCAGTGATAAAAGCTACGTACCAAAAATTATTGCTCAAAACTTATTTACAAAAAAATTTGATGACTACATGAAGAAGATGATGATTTTGATGACTATATTTTTATATAACAGCAGCAGTATTTTGTAAAAGTGCTGTTTTTCTTAAGGGAATGATTTGTCACCAGTAAAGATTGCAAATGGCGTATAAATTTACCGTTTAAATCCCTTTTTTTTAAGTCACCACGTACGGTAGGTATAATGTTTAGAGTTGACACATTTGAACCTTAGCGAAATTCTAAATGCATAGGTATATGTAAATTTAACGTGGTTAATTTATTTTTAATTGCTCGTCAAAACATATAGTGGACACGTAAAAGTAATGTCAATAATTACCTCTCACAAGAAACTCGACAAGACAAAAATTCACATAATTTTTATAAAGACATTGTATGCGTTGGTCGTCAAAAAACGCGAATTCAAACCTAATAATAAATAAGTAGAAAAATCTATTCTGAACAAAAATACAAAAAAAAAACTAACAATTTACACGGACGAGAAGTTAAAGGATCTCTTTCAATAAATTTGTTTAAGTATATACAATGGTAGAGGACTAGGCCAACTTTTGCATAGTTTGAATGACTTATTGTTAAGTACACCACTATCTCTAATACCATAGTAAATATGCAGCCAAAGTATTTTCAACATGCGTAACATAACCTCTTTTGAAATCATTATTGGTTTACCTCCTTTTGGTGTTCAGTCGGTGGAAACCGACGGCAAACTCGAGCCACTTTGCTCCGTTCCTTCGCCGCGAAACTTCGTCACATGACGCGGATTGATGGGCTTTGCTGAAATTAAGTACTTGGATACATTTTTTAAATTCATTACTTGATTGTCGTAACCTGTTTTGTACAACATCAAGGTTTTGATAATAAAAAGAGAAATTACTAGATATCTAAATCTATAAACGGAAATAGATTTCATCACTTTTTCTTTAATATATGACATAGGTATTTCAGTTTATAATTTATACCGGGTGTTTCCTGTAACAGGAGAAATAAATTAAACTGTAGGCTGTAATCCTCAACCTGACCAACATTTGTTCAACAACTTTGAAAAATAACTTATGTTTTGAATTTTATAACACATTGAAGATAATTCTAAGACGCAATGTATTGCGAATTTTGTTATGTTTAAAGCGTGACAAGCAACGTCAAACACACTGATGTCAAATATAAAGATTTCATATTTTTTTAAAGTTGTTAATGAAAAGTTATATCGTTTTAGGAGTACAATATATTATGTTTAATTATTTGCTCGAATTACAGAAAACACCTGGTATATAGTTGTGTGACAACTTAAAAAACACAAATCATGATGTTTGATTTAAAAATATATTTGTTCCCAAAAGCTGTATCTAAATCTATTTATATTAAGTTTATAAAGTTAAAAATACTCGTTACTCGATTGCAGTGCCGTGTTTTGTTTACAATAAGAAGTTTTTTAGGGCTGTTGTCTGTTGATACGTTGGCTGAATGTAGTCCTGTCTGACCATATTCTGAGAGGATACCTATGTAGGTAATACAGAACAACTTTTACTATATATATGGGGCGACAACGCCACTGAAACTATGTCAGAGGTTGGTTTAATTGATACAATCCTCAACTTTTTAGAAAACTATTGAGAAATTAAAAACAATAGTTTTTTTGTGTTTGTATAGGGTCGGCAACGCGCATGTAACACTTCTGGAGTTGCAGGCGTCCATAGGCTACGGTGACTGCTTACCATCAGACGGGCCGTATGCTTGTTTGCCACCGACGTGGTATTAAAAAAAAGGTATATTCTATCAAAGACTGTAATACATGAATACTTTACCATAGAATTAGTACATATATTGATGCCGTTTACTTATGTTTAGTTTACCCATGGTACGCATGTGTCGGATCGATAAGTTTACCGTCTGATGCAGATCATTGAACGCACCTCCAATCACTTTAGAAGACTGCATATGTTCCGACTGGAGAGTACCTCTACTCTATGCAAAGTCTTTTGAAAGGGTAATATGGAACACGAGCACCCTATTTTATAAAGCTCCTACAGTTTTGCAAGTCAAAATCCATGGATGCTATTGAAACGCGCTGGACCATTGACGAGAAGTTCCCCGACATAATAATAACAGCGCCATCTAGTGTGCTAACCAAGAACCATAAGAGTTGGTGTGTCACAATTTTGATACGACCTTGAAGATCGCTCATGCTGATTGGTGCATGCGAATGGAGTGAAAGTCGTTCGTGAGATGCGCGCCAATCACAAAGACGAATCGTCAAGGTCATTCGTTTGGTAATTCCGATGCTACAGACAGACACACACATGTTAAACTTAAAATACCTCTCTTATTGAGAGTGTCTGATTGCAATCACATTGAGATGTACGCAAATGATGCCTCCTAATAGCATATACTTTCAAATTTACTAACGTAATATAAACTTACTCAATGAATATCAAGCTTTCCTATTCACTTGTGTATCATACTTATATAGAAACAAAGGAATCTACATAATATTATGTAAATGGGTATGGATTTCATATCGATACAGCCTATCCGGCCTGTTATAGAATGCCAGACATAATTTAATAACATGAGCATTCTGTTCGAAAGAATTTTCTGCTTTATCTCAAACCAGCATAAAGGTTATGTATGTCAAAGATAGAATTTGAAATAAGTACCTAAAGAATTTCTTTGGTGTGCAATGTGAAAAGCTCCAAACGTTTTTTTTAGATCTAGAACTCATACTCGTACCTAGAAAAACGGGCTTTTGTTTACTTTAATACTAAGTGCCCATTTGAAATTATTTAACAAGATAACACAATAATTAATGAGTAACAGGAGGGATCATTTGATGAAATTATTTGAAGAATTACGAGTTACATAGTAATATTAAATTTAAATCTTCTAATTACACCTGCACACAGGACAGTACTAGAGAGTGTAAGGCCCTTATCTCACGAAGCTACTTTCAAGCGGTTTGTGTTTCGTACGCGTATCCAACGCGTCGCTTGTGAGTTACCGCCATACATATTCACTTCGTTTAGCACACGATGAGACGAGTCGACGACGCGTTTGATATCAGTCGCACGATATTTTCTTGCTGGTCGCATGCTACTCGAGTTGTATACGCGTTGCATTACAAAATGGCGACGGAACAAACTTTTAATATTAATTTTGTTTATGAGGTGGAAAATTATCCATATTTATATAATTATAAGCTGCCAGAATATCTGACAAAAGATGTAACAGAAAAGGCGTGGACTGAGATTGAAAAAAAAATCAATTTGATAGTAATAATTATTTTTTTGGGATATTACTTGCACACCAAAAAATCTGACATTGCACAGAAGGATAATGTACTCGAACACCAGAATGTTGTTTTGCTGGCGAATTATCTTTTTTTCGCTGTGCAATTCGATTTTTAGGTTAAGTTAGGTTAGGTTATAAAAAATACAGGGGTCGGTAAACCGCAGCTCGCATGCGGCTCTCCTGAGGTACGACAACGGCTTGGCTCTTTAACTTATATGAAAAAATTACACTTAAGAGTTCTTAGACCACTGAAAACAATATTTACCGCTATTTGAGACTTAAAACTGGTGATTTCTACTTCGACTGGCTCTTCATTCCAAAAGTTTATCGACTCTTGCTTTATAATTATAACATAGGTGGCAAAATTACAATATTTTACCAACAGATTTTGTACAAACAGCGAGCTGCAAAAGTCAGGTCGCTGTACATTATAATAATTAATATCAGTATTTAAACATGTTACATGAATGAACAATGTGAAAAGTCAGAATAAGGAAGCAGGCAAAAGGCTCACAAACATTAATTGTTAATTTAAAACAATTCCAATTCGTGCGCCATTTTATTTATTGAAGCGTCCTCGTGAACCGAACTCAGCCGCACTCTTTGGAAACCAGTGCCTGAATCGATTAAAAAAGGTCCCAAGGGGGCTGAACAAAAAATTTGGCAATCTGAAGGAGAGGGGCGCGTCGATTGCGTCCCATTGATTGGTCAATTCAAGTAGATTTACGTTCGCCGGGCGTTTTCGGGATACCCGCTAATTACAAAAATGGAATTTATGTTACTATGAATTTATTTCATACTAATTGGTTATATTTGGCAAGTAACTAGAAAAGCCTGGCTTTCTGATTCCGATTTCTAGTAGGTATATTCATTTATTTGTATTAATCATACATTGTAGTTCTGTTCTGTACCCCTAGTGTAAATAAATTCGATTTGCGTTTGCGTTAAGTCTCATTTTGTATAGGATTTTGAGTTTCCAAAACGTCCCGCTTGGCGCGCTCTTTCTAAATCCAATACAAATTTAGACTAAACGCAAACGCGTACGTCACGTTTCGAAATCAAATTTATTTACACTAGGGATACTGATTTCAGTTTTGAATGATTCACGATTAGTTTCACTAACAAAAAAAACAATATAAAAGGTAAACACGGTTTATATCCCGGTCGATTTAAGTCGACTGTTCTGATTTTTTTTCTGGCTAATTGTAGTCTCCATGCTATGAACTTGTATGATCTATTATCATGATTGCTCAATGTCCAAGTTTATTTTCACTGATAAAATAAAAGGGTCTGCAAAGTATATCAAGTTTTGAAGTTTAGACACAAGATATTTCATCGATGATTGCTTCAAGTAAAATTTTAGTTTTACCCAAAGTTACTATTACCTTTGTAAAGTCAATCGTTAATTAAGAGCTACGTTTCGAGACTTTCATAGCTCGTAGTATTCTAGAGTTTCAGTAGAAACTGTCCGAAAACCCCTAAACAATGTTTGAACAGCTTGTCTAACTTTTTGTTTAACGCAAAATATAGTTTCGTTAGCGTTGACGTTCAGTCATTAAAATAAGTCTAAGTAGTTCTTTGGGAGTCCAAGTAAATATTATTGTTTTATACATTATTACGAGTTAGTTTTTTAGTTTCTAGTAAAATGCTTTTTCAGTTCCAACTTGCAGGTTTTCAACAACCGAGTGTTGGCATCTTTTCTCACAGTTTTGTCGTGCAAATGTTATGTTTAGTTCATTACGTACTAACCACGGGTAAAATAACATTCTTTACAAATTTGGACATCTATTCAACCAACAGGATTGAGCTCGTGCCAGCTAATAGTTTGATTCAGGTTAGGTATTAAAGTTACAATAGCTTTCACGGAGGCGGATACAAAGTGGTCATGTAAGACCCTTCACGTAAGCCGATCACTCTTGATTGATGCGATAAACAATGAAGACAATCAATTTGTAACGGATGATCGTTATGATGTGGCAGTTGGGGTATTATTTGCGCGGTGCGCTAGGTATTACGACGTCGGACGTATGATTTATCGTTAGGCTGGATTGGAGACCTAAAGTATATACTTCCTTATGCTCGGGCACATTAAATTAGAAATGTTATGATAATGGCTTACATATTGTTCCGATCATTAAGACGAAAGTGGAGGACCCACTTTTCATTTTCATACAAACGTAGTCGTCATTTTCCTCTCTGGATATATCGATAGATAGATTATATAGATAGATTATTTGGCACACCTCAGGAAAAAGATACAAGAAAAGAAAATATACAATTGATTAAATGTAGAGGCAGACAACAGGCGGTCTCTGGATATTCATATTATTGAAAATATTTTTACACAATTTAAGGTGTATCAACCAAAGCTATGCGTTTGATTTATTTTCGAATTTTTAATTATTATAAGAGCTAGGAGCATTTAAAAATTTGTATAAAATCTGTTTTTGCTCCTCATTTTTACAATAATCACAAGATCGAAAAAAGTCAAATAAAGGGGCATAGCTATGGTTAATATACATCTAATTATATGCAAAATAATTTTCCAAAATGTTAATATCCAGAGTGGAAAATGGGGACTATGTTTGTATGGAGAAGCGGCCGTCCCCTTTCGTCTTAACGAGATGTTATAGAAACAATATATCCATCTCAGTGTAGAATTTACACATTTACGGCTCATCTTATTACCAAACGAAATATAGGCTCTAATTGTTGATAAAATAAGTCCATTCAGTCACTCTGTGGCAAAGTAAGTTGTTGCAGTTAAACCAATGTTCAACAAACTTGGCTAATTGTCGAAATCTACAATGCATAATCGAATAGTAAACATTTAACTAATTTAATGTACGGTTTAACTCACCGGTATTTTAAGTCACTAGCGCGCACAACATCGCGAACCAGTGCTTAGCACTGTCAATTCTTGGAAATGAGAACTAGGAGGGCTTTCCGAAACAGCGCAGCGTGCAAGTGACTAAAATTACTTGAAGTAAACGGCCAGACACAGATAATTCTATTTATTCTGTTCCCAAAATTTCTTTGCGATTGCTTAAGGTTTAGAGGAGGAAAATGCCGAGAACGAAACCTCGATTTCTGAGATTTTTACTCAGGATTTTTCCCCTGAGCTGCAGTTGTCCTGATCACTAGAAATGCAACGAATAGTGGTTTGACCGAATGCCGAATATTGAATATCTGGCGGAGCCATAGGCCGAATAGCCGAATATTTCACTTTATTTTAAATAAAGTAAATTCGAACGCGCGCATGCAAGTCGGCATTATTTGATAGAAATTGCGCTTATTCTGCACGCAGTGCGTATTGAACTGCGGACATTTCGGTGGGTTAGTTTTCGTCTTGTGTGTGAAAGATTTAATTTTGTATTATCATGTTTTTGTACTATCTATGAATAAAAAGGTAGGCTGAAAGATTATACTGATCTTAATAATTGATTACTTGTGTTTTACGTAATATTCGGTATTCGGCCGAATACTGTGTCACTATTCGGTATTCGGCCGAATAGTGAAATTGTGGCCGAATACCGAATAGTGGCCGAATATTCATTGCATCTCTAAGTACTTATCACATTAATTTTAAGAGCCGCCCCCCGTCAGCGCGACGGAGATATTTACCTAAAATTCTTAAATCTGAGAAGGAGCTCAGCTGGTATTTCCTCTTAACAAAACAAACGTCACTAACAAAGATTACTATTTCGGAGCTCTGGAAGAAGCTTGAGACAATATCGACCCGAAACACCTAAAATAATTGGTCGAAAGCGTACCTCGTAGATTAGCAGCAGTCTTACCAGTGTTGATCACAAAAGGAGGCCACACAAAATATTAGTCTAAGTTAAATTTGAGATTGTACTCTCTTTGTTCAGAACAAAATGAAGTGCTATCAATAATTCCATTTGTAAATAAATAATTTTGATGAATACTGAAATTTTATTATGTTTTGTATGAATGATAAGCCATCTGTACTACTTGTACAGATAGAAACTTTCGTTTTCGTGAAAGTCTGATTCTTTTTGTTCAGGTCTCTAACAGTACTTCTTGAAATTTGCTACAAATTCACCTAACAAATGATATACGTGGCATTTAACGTTTTTTTGTAATTTAGGATTAGAAAATGGAAAATATGTCATTTTTATTTCTCAATAGATTTGGTTTCCTATACAGAACAACATAAAGTGGTAGATAGAATAAAACTGTAAGGGTCGAAGTGATAAGTAATAAAATTGTTTCAAGATTAACTTTGCACTTAATATAAACTCGCTCGACACTTGATGCAGACAAAACTTTTCTCTTTAATCCTAAATAATTTGCGAATGCTTCCCTAAATTAAAATATTGTGTCATGAATAAATGTTTTAATATACGTTGTACTTGATGTCCTTTAAGAAAATGAAGAAAGCATAAAAAACAAAACTCCAAAAAAAGAATTTAACAATATAAACTTATTTAGATCTCAAGCTCAAGGAATTTACTACCCAAGAAGCACACTATCCATCTCTTTATTCAATCAGCACAATCAATGAGCCTTATAAGATTTTATCATCTATCTATCCTGATCGTAGCCGGTACTTTCTGACAAGTTTATGAGTTGAGAGTGACACGATATACAATACTCGTAAAAGTCATCAAGCAAGGATCATATCCCACAGATATCAGTTTGATGGTACCCAATTGTTGTGCTATCGTCTGGATTATAAAATGAGTTTTGTTGAAATATTCGACCCATGGGTATGGAATGCTTTATAACTTTCTAGTACTAAGGGTCACAGAGGTAGGTATTCTGCGGAAGAACATACACACTAACATTGTAAAACTATATGTGTGAACAATTGAACAGTCTTAACACGGAACCCTGAAAAAGTTATAAAGGACATTCGACCCTCCATTACCGTCTAACAATGTTTCATTAACGCCTGCTATACAGGTATTGTTATGTTAACAGTCATTCAATAGGTACCCATTAAACGAATTTGGACACAACAGGGGCTGACGAAAAACGTTATTGTTTATAATTATTAGATAATTAATAAAGTGGTTTATACATTGAATGTATTAGTCTATATTTATTACTGTTAAATATATAATTAAATTAAAATATTGCTCTTAATAGAAATTGCCTTATTCATTTTTACAATTATTTTCTTTGAAGTAGAAATATAACAAAGCTACAGTTTTAATAACACTTTATCTTCACTGTATATTTAAATGAAGATTCTTTCATTATCAGTGCCCAAAGTCAGCAATGCAATCAATCCTTATTGTCTAAAAACTTAAGAAAATTTTATTTACTTTCTGTTTGTATAATCCAGACAGATTTTACTATTCAGTTTCATGTTGCACAGGATTCTTTTTTACGTTACTTGTAGTTAAACACTGATTTAAACTTTCAGGATTTTTACGAGTACATATAATAAGCATACGCAATTAAGTCCCGTTTTCGTTATTAATAACTTGTAGTTATAGTTAAAATAAAAAAAATGAACAATTTCGATTTTATTTACCGTTCTACAATAAAAGTGGCGTATATTCACGAGTACGTGATGAAACACCTATGCCTATCAATAGAAATATACCCTGCACGTCTATATATCCTGCATTCATGACAGCAATTGCCAATAGAACCCTAATGATACAAATTAAAGTGACATTACTATTGACAGGAACACGGACGGGATCTCACGGCTATACACACCTATGGTAAATGGAACCGTTCATCCTAGTCATTATAGTGCAATTTATAGTGTAGCAGTAGATGCAGTTTCTGCTTGCTACCATAAATGAAATCTAATGTAAAGGTGAAATTCACTGAGCATCTCATCAAGGTCCACCCGTTTCCCGCTGTTGCAATGCTACAGAATTGACACTATCCACAATGCTGCTGCAGTCGCAGCTAATGTAAACTAAATATATAATCATTCTCAGCCTCAAATTTGTCAGTGTGGAACCAAAATATTTATTGCTTCAATATTGAACAAATGAATACGAATTACGATGGAAACTCCCGGGACCAGCAACGCACTTGACATTATTGATTTAATTACCGTGTCCCAGTTTCCCAAGAATATTTTTATACAAATATATTCTGCCGGTTGCCAGAATAATTAATCTTAATTCAGGAAAAATATTGTTGTGTTTCCAGTAGAAAGAGGTCTTCACTTTGGAGGCCATTAAACTAAAGTGAATCATTAATACCAATTAGGGGTTAGCGATCGAGCTATGCATGGTTTATGTATTTGGCCCAGTCACTGGGCTATTGATAGTGTGAGCTAGGTTAATAACTGGTATAATTAATAATGCTGACCATATTGTTAACCTCGCGTGGCAAATGTTGTTGTAATTAAGTAATGATTAAGTTATCACCCTATGGTATTTCCTATGCAAAGATTTCTTCATTTAGAATTACCTAATGATTCGTCACATACAACATTTATCTGTTTTATAATTAAAACACGCATACGTATGTACTTTTTATAGATTTAGCCTGTTTGTAGTCCTTCAAAAATCAAAGAATATGTTGCAGGAATATATGTATTACGTGAAGTATTTAATAACTAATTAAAAACACTCTTTAAAGCGGACGTATACACATCTTTTAAATACCTTGCTTCACTACTTCAGGCACTGATACCGTTGAATATTTATGTAGGTGTTAGAGTGCATATTTCACACAAGTTTTAAAATTACTTGATACATCATTACCTATGTCGTGTCAGATATAGCTATTGCATCGGTGAGATTGAGACACTACAAAAAGTCAGTAATTTGAAATGTTTTCAGCTAGGTACAGTCAAGGTATTAAATATCGACGCGGAATAATTGCCACAAATATGTATACATGACCTTATTGCCCATAAATTAAGGTAGTTTGTACGTACATATTTTTGGCACTTTGTTCATTTAATACCTTGACTGTACTCGTATGAAAAGCGTCTAGAAAGTACGATTCTCATCCTTTCACTTTCATAGAAAAGTCATAAGTCGCAGTAAATACAGGATTCATAAATAAATACTAGTCTCAAGAATACAACAACAAGAACTAAGTAAGCGAAGATAACTTAAGTGAATGATCGTTTTTGCTCCATAATGACAGATATTTTAATGAAGAAGAAGTTCTAGTAATTGTGTTTTATTTAGGATGCGAGAAAGCTACGTAAAGGTTTTCCATGTAAGTGATTTTCAAGTAATGCTTTGTGAAAGAACGTACTAACAGCAACTCTTAAATATCCATCTGGTGGACTTTATGCATTAGCAATATGTTCAGGTTTGCAAGTTGTCGGTTCACTGCGTGGAAGAAGATACGTTGGATGAAGTGATATAGGTATTAGGTAGTTCTCCTTCAATCGCTTTCGATGACGGCGACCCTATGTAATTATTGACGTTGCCTATCGAGAAGCCTAATATGGCTGGCTACGCCGATCTTGCTCCTGAATTATTCTATTGTACGTGTGACGATAAAATTGGCCAGCCGCGTTGAACGTGTACACATAGAAGGGCGTAGGTCACTTTTTTTAAAAACTAAATGTGGATTAAGTGATTAGTAACAAAGTGAAGCGCTGGTGGCCTAGCGGTAAGAACGTGCGACTTGCAATCCGGAGGTCGCGGGTTCAAACCCCGGCTCGTACCAATGATTTTATCGTAACTTATGTATGAAATATAATTTGATATTTACCAGTCGCTTTTCGGTGAAGGAAAACATCGTGAGGAAACCGGACTAATCCCAACAAGGCCTAGTTGACCCTCTGGGTTGGAAGGTCAGATTGTAGTCGTTTTCGTAAAAACTAGTGCCTACGCTAAATCTTGGGATTAGTTGTCAACCGGACCCCAGGCTCCCATGCGCCGTGGCAAAGTGCCGGCACAACGCGAGGAAGAAGAAGTGATTAGTAACATATTTTATAACTAAGTAGTAAATTAACCCTTATCTTGGCATTGTAACACCCATGATACATGGAACATTAAAAAATCTAGCAGGTTCACTTTATTACCTAACCAAATAATTCTGCTATAAATATTTTGAGCTACCCTCCTTTATTATAGCAAAAAGTAATGCATACAAGACACAAGTTTCATTGCAAAATTAATTACTTAGTAATAATCAACAAGAACGCAGAAAAGTACATTTCAAAGGGATTGTATTACATTTAATATTATTTAATTCATATTAAATGTAATACAATCCCTTTGAAATGTACTTTTCTGAGTTCTTGTTAATTATTACTAATTAATTTCATTGCCAAGTTGTCGTCAAAATAGGATTACAATTTTAAATAGGGTTACAGAAGATGTTTCAAATATGTCATATTAGTTACCTTGGTAAAGGTCGAGCTTTCGCGTATACCGGGGTGGTATACGTGAAAGCTCGACCTTTACCTACAGATATGTAGTATTATTCAGAGTACTTTTTATAGCAAAGTATTTGTATTTTAAAAAAGTATTTTGAAAATACCTATTTTGTATTTAGTATTTTAAATACAAATTCAAAACCTATTTTGTATTTAGTATTTTAAATACAAATTCAAAACCTATTTTGCATTTGAAATAGTATATCAAGGAAGTATTTGTATTTAAATACTGTTTATAAACTATTTTTCACATCTCTGCAAAAATGATACATATGGTTTTCCGAAACTGGAAAACTTTGGATTTTTTCCTTACATTTTAATAGTCTACTATACCTACTGAACAGGTGACAATTTTTTTTATGTAAGTTTGTTAGGCCTTGCCAAGATAAGGATTGAACGGACACAAGTAACTGTCAAGAAAACATTTATTGTTAGGGACACAGTAATCGATATGGACAAAGTGCCAAAAATATGTACACACTACCTTAATGTATAGAAGCGTGTATACATATTTTTGGCACTTTGTCCGTGCTGTTATTAATACCTTGACTGTACCTATATGTTTCATACAAGCATCTACTCTCATTAATCTCACTATACAAATATATTTCACACACAAATAATCGCAATGAACGATCTAAAATATTTTTTAGGATAAATTCTCAGACAGAATTCAATTAAAGCGTTTTGGAATTACGAAAGTATTTTATTTCATTAAGTTGAAGTGAAGTACATATTATGCTTCACACCACCTACTCATAATATTTATTATTTTTATTTAATAAATTTAATGGTATATCTAGATACCCTTATTCATTTGTTAGTTCAACATTGAAAACCAGGAATATTTTTTTTATTTGGTTGTCTCAGTTTATAGACTGGATAGACCTCAAAAGACCTAAATGTTTTACCTACATGCCTACATGGTTTTAATCAAACTAATGTATTGGTGCGACCGAGGAGGCGTAGATTTATTTCTCGTGGGTTGTGGGTATCATATTACTAAACTTGACTCAAAACGTATCTATCTATGACGAATTTATTCTAGGTTGACGTTTCAGCTTAATAAAATATACTTGATCATGAAAACGTTATTCAGATTATGTTACCCATTCAACCCAAGCAAATTTTCCCCAACCTTGCATACGAACCGACCCTTCTATTGTTACATACTATAATAAGTTGTGCAGAAGAGGTCGTAATAACGTCCTACATTTGTTCCACGCCCTGTGACCACATTAGGCCGAGACACGAACGGACACATAATGCCTATAGGTATCTTAGATATAGATATAGTAGTAAACGTGTAGGAATCATAAGACTTGCATCCATACTTTACGAGTGTATTTCGGCGTTTAATTTTCACTAAAGTATATACGACACCTACTAAGTATTATTATTATTAAATCATTTATTTCAGCCTGGTGGCCTAGCGGTAAGAGCGTGCGACTTGCAATCCGGAGGTCGCGGGTTCAAACCCCGGCTCGTACCAATGAGTTTTTCGGAACTTATGTACGAAATATCATTTGATAGTTACCAGTCGCTTTTCGGTGAAGGAAAATATCGTGAGGAAACCGGACTAATCCCAACAAGGCCTAGTTTACCCTCTGGGTTGGAAGGTCAGATGCCAGTCGCTTTCGTAAAAACTAGTGCCTACGCCAAATCTTGGGATTAGTTGTCAAGCGGACCCCAGGCTCCCATGAGCCGTGGCAAAATGCCGGGACAACGCGAGGAAGAAGATTTATTTCAGCCAAAGCCCATAAAAGTGTTAGTACATATTACACAACGTAACTTACAAGACTATTGTTAGTACATACAGAAATTATAAGCAGAGACATAACCGGATGAGCACAAAAATAATAAAAGTATTATGAGGCAAGTGCAAAATCAGGATTTTGCAGGAAAGCGGTTCAAAGGTACAACGAAAGGTAACTTTCTTATTAGTTATGTACTTCCATAAAATTTTGGATTCGTTCTGACGAAATCTCTTAGATTGTCTGCAGTAATGGAATTTTAAAATGTATCGCAGTTTATGATTTTTAATATATACTCCAGTGTACGCTTATTGTAGCGAAGCCAACAAGCACTTGATCTAGTATATGTCAAAATCTGTCAATTTATCCGATAAAATTTGAATTGTATGTTACCTAATTATCAGAACATCTAAAATTTACCAAATACTCAAAATTATCAATTACTTAAATTGTTATTATCAGTTGTATTACCACGTCGAGCTAGAAAGTTAAGTAAGTGCAAGTAGCTTGCCTCGGTATACAATGTTAAGAGTTTAGAGTATTTAAAATGATTGTTAGTTGCATCTATATACGAGTACGTCACTTTATTTTCGAAATACGAAATTCACCATGAAATTTCAGTGGCAGATAAATATTAGTATTTTAATCATAAATATGTAAAAAAGACGTAAATATATAATAAATACTAACTTTTAAAACTGGTATAATATAAAAGATAAAAGTTTCATATTACAGATTTTTTCATTGAAAGGCGGGAAAAACATAATTTATTTTCATGAAAACCATACGCAACAAATACAGACCACAACTGATGAAATAGCTCGTGGCCAATTAAAACTTACATGTACATATATGTTAATATCAAAATGATGTCAAAACTGTGTCAACGATGGAACAACGTATGGTCTAATACGAGTATATAGGTCACTAAATAAATATACATAAAAACTTACAATGATACATCTTTTCTCATTAGATATACCACTCAGGACAAACAGAGCTAAATATGGGCACTAAAATTAACTTCACAGGCTAAGCTTATTACTTATTCACTGTCGGGAGTAGGTACGGATAATTAGAGCAATATTTTTCTTTTATGCCGCTTGTTCTCACTTATTTATTTTTTGCCTTCATAGCGCGTAAGTAATGCTTGACGGCCGTCAGACGTAGATACCAGCATCTGATGTGGTTGCAGAGTTTTAAAGTGAGAATTATTATTTTTGGTAGGTTTTTTAAACGTAGCGTGTACGTGTAGTGTACAATGGTTTTTTCGTTATAATTAAATGAAATCTTAACCGGTTGCAATGACACTAGTTTAATAAGGCGATATACTTTCCTACTAACTTATGAGAAGTATTGTATTTTTAACATCGACTCAACTCATTGTTACCACTATAACTTTAAGTTAAAAACTCGTACCTGATTGTGTTCCGATTCGAATTTATTTACCAATAAACGCTTGCACATTTTTTTTTACTATAAGAGACAAGTTTTCTATTAGTCGGCCATAAACAAATGGTTAGGTAAGCATTTGTCATAAAATAGATCATTTGTCATTCAAGTGTACTTGAAACTTGTTAGTTTCGCCTAATATATTATTAATCATATACAAACTCGAGCCATCACTGATTTTTATCGAGCAAACTTTACCAAGATTATTTAAGTCCAGCGATAAATATTCTTTATTTCCATCAACATCAAAGAGTTTGCTCCCGGCTAACCTGAGTACCTACCGTACTACCGTAATATTTAATACTAATAAGTCTGCGAATAAAAGCGTATTAGCTCCTGTCACACTACGTCACGCCTAGTTAAACATGTAAAGATTAGGAAATAAGAATATAGATTCTCACGTGTAAGAAGCGACGGTATTTTCTAACAGAGAGAAAACGTTTTCTTTGAACGTCGAAAATGCGGCATAATCGGTATCAGCCAATGAAAAACCAGTTAAAATTTTGATAAATGTAAATTCAAAACTAGAACAAAATATGAGCAGTTAGTATGAAAATCGCTATTAGTACAAAAAAAATATATTTAAAAACATATTAATTTATTAAAAACATTTATTTTGCCTCTACAAAAGACTAACAGTCGTTTGTTGAAGTGCAAAAATTTAAAGCGAATTGCGCAAATGTTTTCTTAGAAAAAATTACTGTTAAAAACGTAAAAAAAGTTTTTATAAAGAAAAATATTTTGATGGTCACCGGGGATCGTTAAATCAAAAAAAAAAAATATAGTCATGATAGTCATGATGGTTCGCTATATACGTAGAAACACAATAAAGCGATTTTGCTTAGAAATGGATACCTACGGCACACTTGTATTCCCATCGACGCTATGTTAAATTACTAATAATTGTAAGTAAACGTCTTTGAATTTCTGTACTCGTATTTTCGAGGAGCGAAACTCGTCAGTCAACAAGTCAGAACGAGGCAAATATTTAAGATCGCTGAAAGTCTACTCTCCCTTTTATTAGTCAAATTTTAATTTGTCTTGTCAGAAAGTGACTTAGTCTATCTGTCATGATGATATTACGAGTATGCCTTGATGCTCGATAGCTACGGTACCTACAATATTAAATTGCGAATCAATTACGCCATTTCATAATAAGTCACGAGATTTCAACATAATTTTATAACTAGACGTGCCCGCGGCTGCGCTCGCGTAAGTAAGATAAAGAGTTTGTCTTATGTTTAAATACCAGCCTTATTATGTAAAGTATACTTGAAGGGATGTTTACAAACATTAATACATTGGGCATGATTTTCTAAGAGATCGATATAACTAAATTTCTCTTTAAATAATACTGATTAAAGCTTGATTTTCAGAGGCGATAAATTGCCACAAAGTTAGGAATATCTATTTATTTCTTTGAAGACTCTTTATTTTTTGGAAAAAATATGAATTAACCTTTGAATTCAACCCCACCAAGGTTTATAAAAACTAAGATTAGCATTTGTATGATACTTCTTATTTGTAACAGTTATATATTTACGGCGTTATTCATAAACGTCTGTTAAAGGAGAATGGGCAATTTGTCCCATGGATGTATACTGTTGAGACATATCTCGTTTGAAAGGGTTTACTCTTAGCATTATTTTATTGTATGACACCAACTTTGGATAACGTGCAGGGACTGAGCAATTTAAAAAAAAGAGTGGCGAATATAAACTGTTGTTTTACAAAGTACTTGTTATGTAGCCGGTTGTTAGGTGTTTTGTATGAAAGAATATGAGAAATTCTAGATTTCTGTTTACCACTACTTACGTTTAAGTACGTACAGGGCTGGAATTAGTTGATATAACATATGCTTGAATTAAAAATACTGCTATTAAACACTGGAACTTGCTTGTATACTCAAGCGATATATATCATTTAAAAGACATTTTTATAAGGTACTTGCACTCAAATGCTTGCAGGGGCGGTAATAAAACGAGTTTTTTCGTTAATTAATTGTGGTAAATGCCGCTTTGTTTGTTCTACCTGGCACTAGATGGAGCCTTGGTAACAGTTTGGGTAATTTTTACTATTGGTATATACAATTGAGTCATATCCTATTTGGAAGGTCTTCAATTAAGCATTAATTACTTATATGACACCAAAGACCGAAAGTGTCCAGGGAAGATGATATTAATAATTTTGATCATGTGCTGCGGCGTAAACTGGAACTAAAAAATGTCATTCATATAGAGTTACTTTTGTAACCATTTACATCACTTTGCATGCCTGAAATATAATGAGAAAGTAAGTTATATATTTTTTTAAATTATTACCGCTCAATAAATGGCACTAAACTACTTAATTATGATTTTTCAAATCCTCTCTAGTAGTGACATCTTGCGTGCAATAGGAGAACTGAATGAGCGGCAAATGCTGGATCCGTATAGTCGCTTATAAACGCTAAAAAATGTCACCGAAGAATAAGTTTGTTTAATTCGGAACTTTGACAATAAAACGAGTGGTTACCTTGAACTAGTAAGTTTCGTCTATTTATCTCTCTTGCTCTTACATATTCGAGTGATAAAGGTAGAAAAAGCATTATATTTTTTAAAGTTCGCGTTATGTCCCGCTAGAAACGTTATATAAACTTATTATTAAACATGAAATAAGATTCCTAAGCAATAAGTAGGTAAGTAAATGTACTTATTGAGTAGTTGGAGTACCATAATTAGCAGTAAGAAAATAAATCTAAGTTTATATGTTACGATAAAATAAATCGTAAAAAGGTACTATGTACATACTTGTTTTGTCTCTCTGCAGGAAAATTGTGTAAAAGTGAAACATTTGAGATTGCGTCGCGGTTCAAAGCAACGTTCCCTTCGTTTGCCATATGAAGCAGGATTAAATTGTGTAGTATTAAGTTCTCATGTAAGTGAATAGTCAAATTCTTAGTGAGAATAAAGAATCTTAAACCTAAAATTAACGCAGTGAATACATTACAAGCATCAGCGACTCTTAACTGCTTGCCAAGCTAAGATAGTAGCTGTATTTCGTTCCATTATATATACATATGAAATAAAAACTTTTGAATACATTTAACACCTTTATTTCATATAAATTGAAAAATAACTGACGGCATACATTTTCTTCACGGGCGCACAAATATTAGCAGGATGAGTCGACAAGTTAATTTAAAGCAAGCATTGGTGAATAGGTGCATCCAGATCCAGATAAGAGAATGCATGGTTATTGCGCCAATCTCGGACCATTTGCGATTGGTTTGCTAAGGGCACCGCTAGCTGGTGCGGATGCACAGAGCACTTATACATACCTTATTAAATAAAAACTTTTGAATACATTTAACATCTTTATTTCATATAAATTGAAAAATGAGTGACGGCGTAGCTTTTCTTCACGGTCGCACAAATATTATCAGGACGAGTCGACAAGTTACTTTAAAGCAAGCATTGGTGAATAGGTGCATCCAGATCCAGATAAGGGAATGCATGGTTATTGCGCCAATCTCGGACTATTTGCGATTAGTTTGCTAGCTGGAGCGGGTTAACGAAAAACAGTAACTGGCGACGCTAATTGGCGCGGACGCATGCGACGAATTTTACCTACAAAGGCACCCGCGCGCGTGCACCCGCTCCGTGCACTCGCGCCAGCTAGCAAACGCCCTTAACCTTTTGAACGCCAAGAATACCTTAAGGCGTCGTAACTAGCTATGCTCAAAGCGTCATAAATACATTATAGCTGATATAGCCGCTGTCAGAGTAACCTTCACACTTTCAAGTAAGGCTTAGGGCATAGGGCGTCCGCAACGTCGCGCGTGTGCATGGAGCGGGCGTGCGGCTTACAGTATGAGCAACGCTAACTGGCGCGGACGCGTGCGACTGATTTTACTTACAAAGGCACCTGCGCGTGTTTGCGCGCTCCGTGCACTAGCGCCAGCTAGCAAACGCCCTTAACCCTTTACCAGGCCAAGGGATATATTCCACCCACATCTTATATCGGTTACCGTAGTCAGGTTTTAACTCCAAACCACCTACAAAATATTTTGTCAATCCCTGAAAATATTATTTTATGATCTTCATTCAGAACACGCTTCTAAATTGCGTAATATATCTTCGGCAGCCGTTTAAATTCACTTGAACGCTAATTTCAGTAAACTACGGAGAAATTCGAACACTTTCCATAATTTCTATGAAACAGAAGTACATAGGTCGAACAATTTTTTGATATTTTGTAGATTTTGAGTGTTGAAAGCTAATGTAATCGTAAACATTGCTAAATATTCATGCATTATTGTGTATGACCAGAATTAGGATGTGGGTTGACATTATCCCATGGCCTTATTAGAGTTTAACTGTGTGGGAGCTATTTTTCCCATGGCCCGGTAAATTGTCTTGTCATGTCATAAAAACTCACGTAAGTAAGTAGTGATTGATATAATGTTTCGTAGGAGATTTGGAGTTAAACCTTGACTATTATAACCGATATAAGATGTGGTTGGAATATATCCCTTGGCCTGATCAAGAATATAATAAGACAAAATCTAGTATGACAGTTCATTACTTAGACAGGCGATGGGATAACCGTAACCCACATTTTTATTTCTGGTTTAAAGGAAGATCTCCGACTTTCATAAATACATTTTTTACAAGGCGTTCAATACGGTTGCAACAGCATATAAAGTACGTATTAAGACACGCTGGTTCTTCGGGGCCTGGTAAAGGGTTAACCTTTTGAACGTCAACGTCTGCAGGCTAAGGAAATCGCTATGTAGGCCAATTCGAAAGTGCAACTGACATTAAACCAATTTTAGAATAATATTGGAATTATGGGTGTCATCTCTTATGGTAGAACTGTTGCAAAAGAGTCCAGCTGTCAGCTATAAATAATAGTTCCAAATCTCTCCGGAGTAGCGCTAGAGTAGCTAAGAACCTGGGCGCTATTGACGGAGTGAAGTGCGCTGTCTATGATTTGATTTTTTTGTTCAAGTATTCTAGGTATTGTAGCGCCACCTATTTAATGTTTTTTGATGACACTTTTTGGTACATGGAGATTTATTTCCTTACCTCCACCTTCCGTAATTGGAATGATACCAGTTAGCTGTCATTCGTGCGTTCATTTCGCACTTATAGGCATGTATTTGTGCGAGCGAGACGCCCGCAACTAACTGATATGATTCCAATATTACTCTAATATCGGTGCTGTGCACGCTCCTTTTTATTCATAAGCAAGGTAAGATTGAACCACTATAGAAGGCAGCGAAGAGGCCGGCAATGGAACTGGTAGCGTTTGATGGAGACAATCAGTTTTCTGTCAAATGCAAGTTCAAATTGGCCTGACTGTCTCACTCGCACACCGGAGTAGCGTTTCATATAAGCGTACTTTGGTATATCCAATCGACCCGCTCTATTCAGTAGGTTTCATTATCTCGATCCATCAGTTAAGTAACAATCTCTTCAATCTGGTGGATCGAGATGGTGGATCCTACTGGACAGATGGAACCTATGGATAGGAAAACGTTATGCTCAACAATTTGGTAGCAGAAGCGATGTGATTTTTTAAAATCGCGACTGTGTCATTGACATAATATATCTGAGGACGGGCCTTACGGGCAATAAGAATGGGGCCAGTACAGCGGTGTTACGCACACGAGTTGGAACCAATCGTGCAGTCTAACGCCACAAGTACCACAACGTGATTGGTTGATGAGTTCGCATTACGCACGCGATTGATCGCATCTAGTTGCGTTAGACAGCACGATTGGCTCGAATTTGTGAATGACACAACTGAACTAGCACTATCGTTATTGCCCCTAAGGTCGGTCCTTAGATATATGGTAAGCGTCAGGATGGCGGTGGACCTCAGCGAATTTCAAAGAAATATTTATAAATATATTGTACCTTCTGTGTACCTCAGTGTACCTTTAATAGAAACCAGTGTACCTTTCCCCAAAACGAGATATTTTACAAAACGGTCCACTCGCCAACCTGACGTCAGGATGGCGGGTGGACCTATGAAATCTTGCATTATACCGCACTAAAAGTATGCAGTACACCGGTTTCTATTTCTATTTACAGAGGTACACTGAAGGTACAGTCACCATCATATATATCGGAGCGGCCAAGGTACCCACGAATATCTGAACATGCCTCTACTGTCAAGAGGTTAGAGTGCGTGTTTAGATATCTTTGAGCACTTCGGCCACTCCGATATCTGATGGCGACTGTACCATATAACTGCATACTTTTAGTGCGGTATAATGCAAGATTTCATAGGTCCAACCGCAATCCTGACGTCAGAATGGCGGGTGGACTTTCTCTCGTTTTGGGTTAGGTACACAGAAGGTACAGTATGTTTATAAATACTTACTTACTGCTATGGCGCAGAGACCCGAAGTGGATCTTGGCCTCCGACACCAAAGACCGCCATGCTTCTCTGTCCAAAACCGTTTCCATCTAGTCGACGGCGCCGAGTTCGCTAAGGTCTTTTTGCATTTCGTCTCTCCAGCGGGACCTACCTAGGACGTCTAGACGGTCTTCGGCCATTTGGAACTTCAGAGTACGCCCTCCAGGCTGCACGATCCTCACCCATCTGGACTACGTGCCCGAGTCATCGGAGTCTGGCAGCGCGAAAAATCCTAGGACTCACACGTGGAGAGGATGGAACCTGGAGACTCCACAGGAATCAGGAGATTGAAGATCTGGTGTCCGAGCTGAACGTCATTGGATGTTTATAAATATTTCTTTGAAATTCGCTGAAGTCCACCCGCCATCTAGACGCCAGATGTCAATGCCGAGTGCGACCGCCCTTAAAGCGGTGTATTATCTCTAGTCTCTCCAATATGTTCTCCTGGTAGGTCCACGGGGTTTATTTTAAGTGTTTTTTAACCTAATTATTTTTACCATGGGCCGACCATGAACACGATTCTATTTTGAAAACGTTGCCCGCGTAGCTACTTCAGTCTTAGGCGGTATATACTCTACACCACGTTCACAAAAGATTGATATTTTAGGTAAAAACTCACATTTCGCTATATTTGTCCATAGTAAATACTAATTCAAAAACTACTGTAGGGCCTAAAATCTTCTGTGATAGTAATGTAGAAATAAATACTGTTGACAGGCGGTCAACGGTATTTAGTACAATAATTACACTAAAACAATTCGTATAGAATACAGAACCTATGAATAATATATACCTAGAGAATCTAACTTTAATGCAATAATATAATTGAACAAAAGAAATACATTAGTACGAGTAGTACGATCAACCTATATGTCTATTTTTAATAGTCTTAATGTTCGTGTATCGGTTCTGTATTCTATGGCCATTACTTATGCTTTATTTTTCAACTTTCTTTGACTACACACAAGTACACATTATATTTGCTTTTTTCTTGAACTTTATCTTGCCCATGTTCGATTCTTCTTATGTCGATGCATCCTCATTATTGCCGTATGGTTTCTGAAAATACAATAACAGTTTTTGTATTGTTTTCTAATACCTATGTTTGAAGTCGGTTTCCTATTTTTAAGAGAAGTTTTTTTTTCATGTAAGTACCGTCAAGTGGGGTAAATTAGAGCAGATGGGATACCTATCGACAATTATGTCAATAAACAGTTTTACGTTCCATCAAGAATTGAGAGGTTGCCTCAATTCCTCATAGAACCCATGATGTAAGCTAGACCTTTACACAAATATTCCTTAAACCTCGTTAAGCAAGTAGCTTCTTTACAAACATAACAAAGAAGACAAATCGTCTAGCGTGAAATACGCATCGTTAAAGAGTTCTTTTCTGGTCCTGATCAGAAGTTCCACTTCTTCAAATAGCACTTTTTTGAATGGCAATGCCTGGTCTGTTGATGAAACTAAAAAACGCCTATAAGATTTGGGGAGTTCCCTTAATTCCTCGTGGTTTTGTCAAAAATAGGACCATCTTGGAACTATATACCCACTTTCAAACGATAACTAATTTTCAATAGTGGTTCAGAAATGACGAAGATCTTACTTAACATATATACAAAAAAAAAGTTTTTGAAGTCGGTTAAAAAGTAGTATCTTTACAATACTTCCTTCCTTTTACTAAGACGGGATGACTATTACAATTTGCTTTTTATTACTTAATTAATTAAGTACTTACTTACTATTAGTATCAGATTGAAGTCGACTCGAGAGTCGATAAAATGGGCGTCGCTACCCTTTCCGGGTGGGGGGATTTCACCGCATGAAAAAGAGACACATATAGTGAGTTCTTACTGTTCTACCAAACTACATATATAAAGTAGTCGTACTTTTTGAGTCAAATTAGTTTCATTCTAAAGGTGCGACGTAATGGCCGGCCTGAAGCCCGCTCTTAGCATACCTTGTTATACTATTTGATGGATATTGGTGTCAATTTATAATACGTTTAATTATTCATTGTCTTTACCTAATTATCTTTACCTTTTGCCGACCGGTTTGGCCTAGTGGGTAGTGACCCTGCCTATGAAGCCGATGGTCCCGAGTTTGAATCGCGTAAGGGCATTTCTTTGTGTGATGAACACAGATATTTGTTCCTAAGGCATGCGTGCTTTCTATGTATATACGTAAATATATATTTATCTAAATAATTATGTTTAACGTAGCCTAGTACCCATAGTACAAGCTTTGATTAGTTTGGGGCCAATCTGTGTAAGATTGTCCCTACATATTTATTTATTTATTACCTAACGTAAACTACATTAGGTAATGAAAGCATTTTATTTTTGTAAGGGTAACAGTTTTGTTGGGATATAAAATGGTTAATGATAAAAACTAATACTTTTACCAGCATTTTAACTTTATATTCATGTATTCGAAACCTATACATTTATGACAATAACTTTTGCAAGACGATAAGATTTTTTATTCACAATAACTTGTCCGTATTCGAACTGTCTGGCTACCCGGCTAGCCGTGGCTGTGTACCCGGATTTTATACTCTGAAACTGGAACTAGTGACAGATAAGAGTCGATTGATGTTTTTTTTAAAGATACTTACACTTAAATAGAATTACTTACCTATGTTTAATTAAAAGAAAGACTACTTATACATAATAATTCTTATAGTTTTAACCTACCTACCTACTTTTAATAGTAGCAGTTCGGTTCACTTAGTAGAAATACCTGTTCTAAGAATAATGAAAAAGAAAGAAGAGTAATAAAAATAAAGAATATGGAAGACGTTGAGGTGTTCCGTTCTTCATCAGCAATTCTACTTCATCAAATGTCACTTTATTGAGTAAAAATGCTTGTAATATTGATGAAAATCCTAAAATGACTATATGTATGCCTATCCTATACAATATGAGAAACTCCTTCGGTTTCTCGTAGAACCTATCATCAGAACTGGACCTTGACACAAATGTTCCTTAAAAGCCTTACATGCTATAAACGAAATAAATAAAAAAACGCCTAAGGTAAAATACTTGTCGTTGAAGAGTTCCATTTTGCTCAATATCAGCAGTTTCACTTCATCAAATGTCACTTGTTCAAATAAAAAAAACTTGATATGTTGACGAAAATCCTCAATTCCTCCCAATTGAGAATTCAAATCGATTTAAAATCCTCAATTCCTCATTGAATCCATCATCATAACTGGACCTTGACACAAATGTTTCTTAAGAACCTAGCTTGCTACAAACTTAACAAAGAATAAGAATCGCGCGCGTTGAAGAGTTCCGTTCTGGTCAATATCACTAACTTGTTTAAATAAAAATGCTTGATATGTTGACGAGAATCCAAACATTACTGTATGCATTGTATTCCTATAAGATTTGAGGAATTTCTTCGATTTCTCATGGAACCCATCCTCAGAACTAGACCTTATGACACAAATGTCTTCAAGAACTTTACTTGCTACAAAATAAACAAATAAAACATATCGCGCCCGAATTGGCGAGTTCCATTTTGGCCAGCATCAGCTGTTGCATTTCGTCAAATGTCACTTTTTAATAAAAATGCTTGATATGTAAATAAAAATCCAGAAATTATAATATGTCAGGAATTCCCTCGATTATTTATGAAACCCATCATCAGAACTGAACATTGATATAAATACACCTTAAGAACGTTACTCGCTACAAGCTTAATAAAGAATACAAAACGCGTGCGTTGAAAAGTTCCGTTCTGGACAACATCAGCAGTTCCACTTGATCAAATATAACCTTTTTTAAATAAAACACCTAGAGATATTGATGAAAAAAAAAAAACTATATGTATTTCTATAAGGTTTGAGGTGTCCATCATCAGACCTAGACACTAGACACTGGTGTCTAGCACAGATATTTCTTAAGAACCTTACTTTCTACAAACTTAAAAGTTCCGAGGAATTGTTCGGATTAATCTCTGCCGCCTCTTTCCGTCATCGCTTTACGCTACATCATTTATATCTTCACCACTTAGATTGTTGGCAATCCTCAACTGTGCATTTCTCTAGAAACTTCCTGCCTCATACAGCTAAACTATGAAATGATCTGTCGCATGCGGTATTTCCGGCCCAATACGTTTTTTAAAACTTTAAGGAAAGAGCGTATTCCTTAAATGCCGGCACCACACTTACAATCCCTATGGTGTAACAGATGTCCATGGCCAGCGGTAATTGCTTACCATCAGTTGATTCGTCTGCTAGTTTGCCTCTTATATCACAACAAACAAAAAAAGAAAAAAATCTCACGCGTTGAAGAGTTCCGTTTTAGTCAACATCACTAGTTCCACTTCATCAAATGCCACTAATGTGAATAAAAAAAGCTAAAGATATTGATGAAAATCCAAAATGACTATATGCCTATAAGAATTGAGGAGAATGAGGAGTTCCCTCGCTTTCTCATGAAACACATCATCAGAACTGTACTTCGACAAAAATGTTTCTTGAGAACCTTACTCGCTACAAACTTAACAACGAAGAAAAATTGCGCGCGTTGGAGTTCCGTTTTGGTCAACATCAGTAGTTCCACATCATCAAATGTCACTTTTGTGAATAAAACTTGATAATATGTTGATGAAAATCCAACAAGTACTATATATATACCTATAACATTTAAGAAATTCCCTCGATTCTTCATGGGACCCATCATCAGACCTTTACCTTGACACAAATGTTCCTAAAAACCTTAGTACTTAAAACTTACTTGCTACAAACTTAACTAATAAAACAAATCGCGCGCGAGTTGGCGAGTTCCATTCTGGTCAACATCAGCTGTTACACTTAGTCAAATGACAATTTTTTTTATAAAAATGCTTGATATGTAAATAAAATCCCAGAACTTATTACATGTATGCCTATAAGATTTTAGGAATTCCCTCGATTCTTCACGAAACCCATCATCAGAACTGTACTTTGACAAAAATGTTTCTTAAGAACCTTACTTGCTACAAACTTAACGAAGAAAAATTGCACGCGTTGGAGTTCCGTTCTGGTCAACATCAGTAGTTCCACATCATCAAATGTCACTTTTGTGAATAAAAGTTGATAATATGTTGATGAAAATCCAATAAGTACTACATATATGCCTATAGCATTTAAGAAATTCCCTCGATTCTTCATGGGACCCATCATCAGACCTTTACCTTGACACAAATGTTCCTAAAAACCTTAATACTTAAAACTTACTTGCTACAAACTTAACTAATAAAACAAATCGCGCGCGAATTGGCGAGTTCCATTCTGGTCAACATCAGCTGTTACTTTTAGTCAAATGACACTTTTTTAATAATAATTGAAAACATTTATTTCATGTAACGGTGACACATACATTTTGTTAGAAAAAAAAACAGTTTCAAAAGGGTTAGTACTTAAGCCTAAAAATTATACCTAAACCTACACACTTAACCTACCAGCTACCACTGTATGGAACCCATAGGGGAATGTAGTCCCGTACAGTGTAGCATTCAATAATGCTTGATATGTAAATAAAATTCCAGAAATTATTACATGTATGCCTAAAAGATTTTAGGAATTCCCTCGATTCTTCATGAAACCCATCATCAGAACTGGACATTGATGTATTAAGTACACCTTAAGAACCTTACTCACTACAAGCTTAATAAAGAATACAAAACGTGTGCGTTGAAAAGTTCCGTTCTGGAACACATCAGCAGTTCCACTTGATTAAATGTAGCTTTTTTTTTTAATAAAACGCCTAAAGATATTGATGTAAATCCAAAAAAAACTATATGTATTTCTATAAGGTTTGAGGTATCTATCAGACCTGGATCTAGACACAGATGTTTCTTAACAACCTTACTTTCTACAAACTTATCAGGACAAATCTATTACGGCGAGTGTTCCATCGAATTGCTCGGATTAATCCTTGCCGCCTCTTTTCGTCAGCGCTCTACGCTACAACATTTTTATTTTCACCATTTAGATGGTTGGCAGTCCTCAACTGTGCATTTCTCTAGAAACTTCCTGCCTCATACAGCTAAACTATGAAATGATCTGTCGCCTGCGGTATTTCCGGACCAATACGACATTTAAAACTTTAAGAAAATAGCGTATTCCAATCTTAAAGGCCAGCACCGAACTTACAACCCCTATGGTTTAGCAGGTGTCCATGGGCGGCGGTAATCGCTTACCATCAGGTGTGACGTCTGCTCGTTTGCCTCTTATATCATAAAAAAAAACAAAGAAGAAAAATCTCGCGCGTTCAAGAGTTCCGTTTTGGTCAACATCAGTAGTTCCACTTCATTAAATGCCACTAGTGGGAATGAAAAAGCTTAAGGTATTGATGAAAATCCAAAATGACTATATGCCTATAAGATTTGAGGTGTTCCCTCGCTTCCTCATGGAACCCATCGTCAGACCTTTACCTTGACACAAAGGTTCCTAAAAACCTTGGTACTTGAAACTTACTCGCTACAAACTTAACAAAGAAGACAAATCACGCGCGTGGAAGAGTTCCGTTTCTGATCAACATCAGCAGTTCCACTTCACCAAATGTACTTACTTACCACCCATTTATTTGAAACGGTACCTAGGTACTCCATTTTGATGCCGCCAGCTTGAAACTTCAATGGCCTCAGTGTCCGATGAACAACTTAAAAATGCTGAAAGTAATAACAATTATAATAAGTTGGGGAGTAGCGACCTTACACACCCGAGTGCTCCTGGGGAGTTCTGTTACCGGACATACAATAATAATAACAATAAATAAATATTATAGGGACATTCTTACACAAATTGACTGAGTGCCACAGCAAGCCGAGAAGGCTTGTTTTGTGGGTACTCATACAACGACATAATAATATATAATATACAAATACTTAAATACATAGAAAACATCCATGACTCTGGAACAAATATCTGTGCTCATCACACAAATAAATGCCCTTACCGGGATTCAAACCCAGGATCATCGACTTACTAGGCCAAACCGGTCGTGAAAAAAAGAGCAAAAAGAAAGATATGTCAAAAGAAAATGCGATTTGGAAACGTTATTCGCCACTTAAAACACTTTATATATCTGGTTCACAGCATTTATTTGGTGCTGATATAATGCCTGCAATATTACCCGAGTACATTAAAATATGAATAAATTATCATAAATTCAAAAGATGGTCCCTATAACAGTTCATTTTTACGTGGAAAAATGGCTTTCATGTAAAATGTTTGTCAGACATATTTTTGGAAGTATAGTACAATCATTAACTTAGAAATATAGGTAACATTTCACGAATGAAAATACGGTAACACGTATTTTTAATTATTTTTTTAACTTATCCTACGCAAAATAGAATTGGAGAAACTGACACAGGGACTATCATTCGACACGACACGTATAGTAAAGTATGAATCCGCTCTAAGTTCCCTTACATAGACAGTGGGAAGTAAAATAATTCTTGTTCTGAAAACAATAAAATGTAAAATGATTAGGTAGGACAATCCAAACATCTAAGGTCGCGTAGATCAGAAGTAGATATGAATTTGTTCGACAATACGATAGGAAACTTTTCAGCATTTACATTGGCGCATTTTTTTCTGGAATACTATCTAAATTGCACTTTGTATACATGCTACATTTTTTATATAATTTGGAGCCTTTATTTTCCATGGAGTCGAACGCTATATAGCAGCTATACGAGAAAAAATAATACTTTTATCTTACCTACCCCATGAATAGTGAAGATCATCAAGGAGCATACTCTCTGAGATCAATGGAATGGAGTGCCTTTCGATTGGAGAAAATTATAGCGTATTAGAAATATACTATTTTGTAATTACAATGTGGAATATTTTAAATTGCGTGCTTTGACAATTATTGTTGACAATATTACATTCAGAGTCATCTTGACATAACTTTAGAAATCCATAAACTAGTCTATACTTTTTAAAATGATGGAGTAAGACTGACGAGATTACCGCTATGTATAAATGTTTTACGTCAAGTAGAATTTTGCTGTAGAGCGACATCTGGCGTTGAGTAGAAAAGTTAAAGCGTAATTAACTACAATTAATTAACTCATTAAATGGTTTTATTTTGGTCCCTGCAATGATTTGACTCCAGTTATATTATACGAAAAATAGCTTATAAAAATACTTTTCACATGATATACATGGCATTTGTATACACTCTTATTTCGCTGTGTATCAAGTAATTTTTCGAATGACGATTTTTTAAAACTGTAAATTGTGTCCCTTTAAATACTTTATCATTGGTGTTGATACAAAAAACATAAAGCATTTTTTATATTCTTTCGAATAAAATACGCTAAAACTTTTTATATCCCGCGTATAAGGAAATATAACTGCTTATATGCGCAACTTCTTTTTTTATATAGCTCGGTCCCTGCAAGTGGTCCAAGGTTGGTGCCATACAATAAAATAATACTACGATTAAGAGCTTTAAAACGACATATGTCTCAACAGTATACATCCATGGGACACTCCCCATACAAAAGTGCCCATTGTCCTTTAAGATTGTTGTTGATCATCTTTAGTCCCTGTCTGCAATATTGACATTTGTGTTTGTTAGAAAGTGGGAAAATTTAACAGAGGATTGCTAAGTTTTATGAATAAAGGGGGTTAGTTTACAAATTTGTCAGTAAATGATATGATTTGGAAAACTAAGAAATTGCATTTTTTCATCCATATATTTGCAAACTATCACACTTCTCGTATGAGCATAGACTGAGGTTGATAGCACTTTTGATTTTTAATGTACAGTTGCGCAAACATCCATTAAAGGCGGTCTTACATCGGAAGGAAGGAAAATCTTCCACAAATTATCACACTTCTCGTATGGGCATAGACTAAGGTTGATGGGACTTTTGATTTTTAATGTACAGTTGCACAAATATCCATTAAAGAGTATTACATCGGAAGGAAGGCATATCTTCCACAAACTATCACACTTCTTGTATGGGCAAAGACTAAGGTTGATAGCACTTTTGATTTTTATTTCACTTCGAGTAAAAAACCCCGATAAAATTGCATACCAGCTTGACAAACATACTTTCTTCTTTCTCCTTTCCTCATGACTGAGAGTTGCGACCACATGAGATCGTTATTTTGTGCACTAAGGCTCTCCGTTCTGCACGATTTTCCGCCTTCCTAATGTGTAGATCCCATGTCCACCCAGCGGGTTGGTGGATGTCCACTACCCCGTTCTCCATCCACCATGCCAAACATAATGCGCTTTTCGAAGTTGTCCGGCTCCCGTCTGGCACGTGTCCAAAGTAACTAAGGATCCGTTGGAGACAAATGGACGATAACTGGCACTGGATTTCTAATTCCGTTAGGATTGACGCATTAGTCCGGCGCGCCGTCCAAGAAATCCCTAACATCTTGCGCCAACACCATACTTTAGGTTACTTTAATTTAATATTTTTTAATTCTAATAATTTAATAACAAACATACTTTAGGTTACTTGAATTTACGTCAAAAAAATTGGCGGTCTGTTTAGTCATAGACAAAGGTTGACAGCACTTTTGACATTTAATTTTACTTGGAGTAAAAAAACACGAATAAAACAGCATATCAACATGACGAACATAATTTGGATTACTTAAACTTTGTAGATGCGTAGCTAAACCACCAAAACCAACCGAAAGTTGCCGAAAATGGCCGATCGTCGTAAAATTAAGACATGAAAATTTGTTTATTATGCTCTTGTTCTATTCTCATATTTAAATTATCATATTCATATACACATATCATATTCGCTCCGTCCTTCGTTTTTTCCCTTTCTGGCATTTTCAATTTTATATAGTAGATTATACGCTTTATGCGACCCATAACACGTATTCGTAAATTGTTAAGCGTATGTTGTACCTATTATTAATATAACAAACCTTTCACTTTGCATGAAAGGTGTTGTTATATGTTGCGAATGCAACTTATTATTGTAAACGCAGCCGTCGGGCTCGGCTAGTATTCAGAGGCTTTTAAAAAGCACCAATAGGAGCGCTCCACATATATTGTATCGCGGCCAATTAGAAGCATCGAAATTTAAACCACTTTTGTACAGCTCAAATATTGCAAATTCACTCTTTTATCATCCTCCATACTATCAACACCCACTTTCTACATTTAACCGTTTTGGCAAGAACCCTTCTAAACCAGTACTTTTTGGAAGATTATACTTCACTTTATTATGAATCGAAGTTTTATTTGAGTCGTCCAGAGCCTGATCTGCACGGCGGCTACAGTATATTACTCGTAGAAGGAAACCAAAGCGAAGCTACAGGCTACGGCGTAGCGAGCGCAGTTCTCAATACTAAACCTGGAGCCAATTTGAACGTAGGTACACGGACATCACAATGATATCTCATTGATATCATTTAGGTAGTTATCGTGCATTTTGTACGTACTTTTAAAATATAGTTCGTTACTGTAAGTTACTGTAAACCTTTATTTTTAGATGAATAGTCCCGGACAGGGACTACTTAAAATGTTGTTAATTCCAAATATTATCATAATTGTTCCAACAACGTAAGCTTTAAGAGTATAAAAATAAAAAGTCATAATCACATTTATAAAGAATATTAGTACGGACATGGATTAATATTATAATAAGTCCACTAATGGCGTCTAATAAATAAAGAAAAATTTTGGCTTTACAGAACCCGCCAAGAATTCCCATTGGCCTAATTGAAACGCGGCCCGACTCATAATAACGCGACGCAAGCCTCGCGACCCGTGTACGTCTAGAAGGAGAGCTAGTCCCAGAAAAAAAAATGGCCAGAAGAATGGTAAACGATTTTGAGAGACACGAAACCTGACAAATTAAGATGCTATACTAATCTTGAGGCGTATTCCGATTGTAATGACAGGTAATGATTTTGATCAAGATTTGTTATAGATTTGATTTCTTTAACCAGAAATGTTACTTTTGGCACCGATGGATCATAATTATACATAACAAATCTAGATCAAATTCATAACCTGTACAATCAGGATACATCTCTTTATTATTGTATCTGGATACAGGTTTTTGCAGTTCATTGGTTAAGGTTAGATAATGCAGGCTACTTGAAGAACGGAAGTTGTAGTATTGAAGGGTAAATTACGAAGGTATTTAATTCGCATGTGATTTTACTAAGCGTTTTTTTTTCGGAGAAAACAAGTGCCACCTACATACCAATCATTAACGCTCCGCTGCGAACGAAACGCAACTGTCACTGTCGCACTAATATGGAAGAGTGATATAGAGAGTGACTACGCTACGCTACGGAACAATTCGCATGTTGGCTACGTGGACCGGTGAAGTCTAACGTTATTTATAGTCGGCGCCTGAGATTTTTGTTGGGCATTGGCGTTCTTTTTCCTGACGGTTTTTTTTCCGGCCTGTTACTCTAGCTACCACCACTAGACGCCCGTATGGAGTAAGAAGGATAGTATAAGAAACTAACTAGACAGGATTCGTTAATCTCGAAATAGTTGACCATTTTTCGGGGCTAGCTCTTATTCTATTCTATTCTGATTTCTCTTTCGCAAGAAATCAGTTCCTGTTTCGTATAATGGAAATCTCATATCATATCACGCTTTCTTTATCGGGCACATTTTCCAATTAGGAAATTAGAAAGCAACTTTGTGGAGTAGAAAATAAATTTAACTTTTGAGAGAAATATGAAGAGAAATTGTGATATTGAGACAAATTTATAAGCAGCTTCGTACAGGTCGCTATGCAACGAGACGGTAGTGTTCCTATAGAGCATGTCCTTAAGTCCCGTCGCCCGGCAAACACAGCCGCTGCGACACTCGCACAAAGTTCTTTCGACGTAGAGCAGCTCTGGAAACAAGAATGGATATACTGGCCGGGAATATCGACCCGACTATCATGTCATGAACAAGGGGATCGACCTTCCTAGGAAAGTATGGTGTCGCCTAAACCGCTTAAGAACCGGGATCGGACGATGCATCTTCTTCCGGCATAAGTGGGGTTGTATAGACTCCGCGCTATGCGACTGCGGCATCGAGGACCAGACCATGGAGCATGGAGCACATCATCCATCTGTGCCTACCCCGCGCATACTCGGGTATCCCGGATGATCTACTAGACTTGACGCCCGATGCTGTGCAATGGTTGCAAAACTTGGATGTTGCCTTATAAATAATACTGTATATGTATAATTTTGCCAATGTGACTATATCGCCATACGATTAAATAAATAAGTATTCCTATGCTTTCATTTGGAAATAGAAGCAAATAGTCCAAAAAATACCTTTTTATATTGACATACCTACTATGAAACAAAATAAAATGTTGAAATTCAGTGGAATAAACATACATCAAAAACCCTTATAGTTTCACCAGTGGAATGCAAAATAATAATACAATTTGCTTAAGTCGGGCCAAAAGCGTTAGTTTTCGTAAATATATCATAACGGTAATTACTTATACACCGGCAATAATGTTTATCTAAATATATAAATAGAAACATAAATTGTCTTTAATTTCATAAACTATCAAAACAAAGCAATATTGAGTGCCTCTGAGGAGGAAAGATGGTTTATTTACCTATAGGGTATTTATAATATCTGCGAAGAGCGATTCCAGCAATTTTGTTTCATATCGAAGTAACGAATAGATTTTGTAATAATCCGAGTTAAGAACCCTTATTTATTGCCCGTTAAGTTATTAACTCTCTTAAATTTTGGGGTATAAATGAACAAAATACGCAAGGGAAATTTTAAGGTTTAATATTGAAGCCGGTTTAAAATAAGATTTATGGAAAATAGTACCTCATTTGGTTAGTTGATTATAAAAATGTCTACATACAGAATATTAAACTTCTATAAATTTTAATAGCTTGAAACTTTTTTATTTTTGAGTAATTTGATTGTGGCATAGAGATGGAGAGATGGACGAAGGTATAAGTTTTCCCTTTTAGGGTTTTGTACCCAAAGGGTAAAACGGGATCCTACCAATAGGTCTGAACTGAGACTCCGCTGTCCATCCGTCTGTCTGCCTGTCTGTAGTCTGTCTGTGTGTCCATCTGTCACCAGGCTGTATCTCATAAACCGTGATAGCTTCACAGTTGAAATTTTCACAAATGATGTAATTTTGTTACCGCTATAACAACAAATACTAAAAAGTACGGAATCCTCGGCGGGCGGGCCTGACTCGCAGTTGTCCGGTTTTTTACCATATTGACTACGGAAATCTTCAAAACTGCCTAAAAGCTAAATTTATCTAAGTAGGTATTTAGGCAGGAGTTTCTTACCACAGGTCCGTCTAGGTAAGTCAATGTGAAACAAAATTACTTATTAAATTCAGACTGTAGTAGAATTAAATACGATGAAAACGACAGATAGCGCCCAAGTCCAGTTCGTTAGAGCAACATCAAAAAATATAAATACAATTTTAATACTACCAAATTTATCCTTTCCAATCCATTTTTCAATGTTTTATCAAAAAGAACCAAAGCGCGCATAGAAAATATGCAGAACATGCAAAGAATATTATGCTTTAATTAAGCTTACCCCAGAGGGTTCTAATTATTTCTCCAGTTTCCCGATTAATACACACGTAGCCCGAGTAAGCCTGTTTTATTTAAGATTTCGCTCAAATACTCAGCTGGATTTCAAATAACAAACCGTATTTTTATTAGAAATATGTATTGTTTGAAAAATAAGTATATATACTGTCGTAAAAAATCGCATTAGTACACGGTGTTCTTTTTAAAGTCCATTAATTTCAAGGGTGCATTCCTGAGCTTAAATTAAGTAACTTTCTCAAAGAAGCCGGTATTCTAATTAACTCCATTTTTGAGATAATCGATGATTTATTTTTATCTGATAAGGCTCCTACGACAGAGATTGGTGGGAGACTTCCGAGGATAGGGACACGTGGAAGAATAAGAGGGCGGCCTTTGTGGGGCAAAATGGGGTAATAATAATAATGCCTCGATAACATTATTATGGCAGGTGTCTTTGCAATAACCCAGTCCCAAACTTCAATCCATAGACCGTTATACTGTTCACTTTTTCTACAATAGTTCAAATGCCTATTGCGACCGGTTCATGGGTGTCTATTGTTGCGGCTGTGAACGGGTTCCAGCAAGCGTTCTACATGACATTAAAGCTCTCCAAGAGGCCTCTACGTGTTGGATCTAAGTATATCCCCACGCAAGCGTATCAAAAGACCGGGGTTTAAAGGCCCGTGAAATCCAAGGAGATACAAATAATAATAATAAGGCCCTATATGAGCGTGTATACTTGCCTTAGGGCCTGTTTACATATTGATTAGTGTTTAGTATGAGTTTATACATTTGCTACAAAACGCAAGTACTATCTCGGACGATCGGTATTCGAAATGTCATTGATTATGTCATAGTTTTCAATTGTTTGATGGGTTTAAATAATAATGTCCGTGTTACAACAACGCTATTAATTACTTTTCTTACTAAAAAAAAGTAAGGTTGCCAGAGCCCAACGAGGTGCGGAGTGTTAGGGTCGGCAACACGCATGTAACTACTTTTTGGAGTTGCAAGCATATATAGGCTACGGAGACTGCTTACCACCCGGTATACTGTATGCTAGTTTGTCACCGACGTAGTATAAAATATAAACGTACGGGTAGTATAGTATACAATAGTATAAAATTACCTATAATTCTTACGGAGGTTGTTTTACTGAAATATTAATAATAATCAAATGTTTTAACTAAATAATATTGTAATAAAATATTTAAGTGTATTAATTGTGAGAGGCCTTCGCCCATGCAGCAGTGGGACACTAATATAATAAACTAACTAAAAAAACTGTTGATAAGGTCATGGCTGTCTTTAAAAAGTGCGAGATTATGAAGTAATGAAGGTAAATTGATTTGTTTACATTACTTACAATTTCTATTGAAGTTAAAGTGACCTAATAAATATTGAAATTTGACTTTCGTATCAGACGAGCTTTTCTGCATATTTAGCACGAGGAAAAATTCTTCGCTGTGGCTTTACTTACAGTTACTTGAATAACATAAAATATTAAATATACTTGTCAAATTAAGTAAGTACATTTAAGTCGTAAGCAGAATGTAATGTCCCCGAAGGAGGCTATATTCATAACCTGGTGGATTTCAGTTGCCATGGTGTATTTATAACAGGAAAATAATTTCATTTTTATTTAACAATTTACATTTATATTTTTTTTTTATCGCGTGTAATAAGTTTTTAGCTCCGACGTTGTCCCCGTGGATTTTTTTTACACATATCAGTTAAAGAATAAGGTTAAAAGTCAAATGGAGTTCTAAAAATTTTAATCATGTGTCGAAAGATGGCAGTAAATTAACTGTGGCTACAAAGCTTTCTTTGACAATCCACCCCTATTTCAAATTGTTTTTGGTATTTCATAGTTAGTATTTTCCTCGCATTGGTGTGTTGCCTCGCAGTTTGCTTAAACCTCGCAACGCTCAAAATTCCACTTCTAGAATCACTTCTACGCTCGTGGTTAAATTTTGCAATCTTTCGCTTTCGATCGGGTATCAATATTAGGACGAGCGGCTAAGCAACAAGTTTGCCCTCTTGTAAAACAAATAAATATTATTTGTCTAAAGCGAAATATTGTTCATATATTGTAAAAGAAATTTAACCATACTACGAACGTGCGATTTAACACTTGCCAACCTCGCCACTCGACAGAATAATGACGTCACAAAAACGCTACAAATGTTTAAAAGCACCCGGACCCTCCGTCCTAATAATGGACCACAAAAGTGAAGTGCAAATCCTGCGGGGAGCATAGATTCAATCATATATTTCGTCAGGGCCATTAGGGAAATGGCGAAGGGCGACATGGGACAAATCGTGACCAAAATAACAATGCCTCTAAGCTTCTAAGCACATATTAGTGAACGCGATGTTTTGTTCTAAATTGCCGCGTTATAACAAATGTAGTGTCTTGTGACGCGCCACATAACCAAGAAGCATTTAGTTAATGGGTCGCCTGCCTCGACAAATGGTCAACAGTTTATTCGGGGCCCGTCTTGCTTGCCAGACACTTTCTCCCCGCCATATTCAAATTAGTAGAGTAATCGGAGAATTAAGTTCCTTACCTAGAAAATGACAGGACGTTAATATAAGTTTTTATTCACGTATAATGTGCGAGTAAGTTGGAAATGTGCATTTTTATATTTTATGTGTAAATTTCACTAGATTGGTTTATGAGTATTGAGTACTACGAGGCATGCATGGTAAAATAAGTACTTATGTGATAGACTTCCAAACAAAAAAATATCTTATGTTTTAGTTAAACGTCCAAAATGAAAACATCCTATAAAATATTTGAAACTCATCATACAAAAGTAACTACCACTTATATTTTCCTATGTTACGCAAAGACAAAAAAAAACGATAATGGCTTAAGCAAGTATATTGCGCGTATCAATAAATATCAGATAAAACAACCCCAAGATGGATGTTGCTAAAATGAGTTCACCTAGCGAAACGAACATGGGGCGGGCATAGAATTTGCTCACCGCTCACAATGGCCGAGCGCCGGGTAAATTGGGAAATCATGTAATTTTCACCTGATTCCCGCCATAAATAGATGACTGACGTCTGCGAAGGCTGCGTTAGAGTTCTCAATAACGAGATATATTGAAAAGACAAATTATCGTACGCGCTATTTTACCTAGTTACATATTTAACTTTTGGCTAAATTTATTTTCTATTGAGTACTTTTTTGAATTTCAATTTCCATTAATTATTTATTTCGAACCTGTGAAAATAATTAAGATAAAATTAATTAAGGTTAGCGACATATAATCACAATACACACAATAATTATAGACAATAGTTAAATTTACGCCGAATATTCTAGGTTAGCTTTTGTCGGTGATTTTGTATGCGTAGAATGTAATTATTTGTCTACGTGTTTCCCCGGAACTCAAAATATCCTCATTTTCATCTAAATGCGAACCTCTGCGAGCGATACTGCGAGTTTATATATGTATATAGGAAAAATGTTTATCAAAAAATTGATTGATTAAAAAATTATATCAATTGGAATTGTCATGGGTATAAACAAGGTGAATATGTCTTTGGTGGATGGATGAATGGATGTTTCAGTAAATGAGTGTTTTGGTACCTAAATCGGTGAATGAGTGGATGGGTGTATAATTTTTCCTTTTCCCTAAATGTTCTTACTGCTGAGGTGAAGTTATGTGTGCCACACGAGAGAAGTTTTTTGCGCTTCGTGCCTTAGATTTTCTAGCTATGCTCAAACTCAAGCTCATTATAGGTATCTTTCGTTCCTCGGGACTCAAAATTAGCATGCAAAGTTAAAACTAACTTTGCTTTCTGGTTGCACAAATAAATATTTCATACATCAGATATTTATTAAAATGAATCAGACCAGCTGCAGATAAATGGTGTCGTCAAAGTCGACAAATATATTATTTTTATATACTCGTAATTATAAGTTACGAAAATGTAGTGACCCATATGACTACGAAGCTATTAATTATTTCGCAGGGGATCTAATGAACTTTTGCCCGCAACTGACATGTACTATTTATATCCCACTTATGTTTTAGGTACGGTTATGTCGGTGGCAGTATAACACTATTTATAAAATAAGGATGAGAAAAAATCGTGTAATTTACATAATAATTATTTTTATGAACAAAAATGATATTATGCATAAAGCTTATTGAACAGTTAATTCTAATTTTAGCAAGTCACATTGTGAATACTAGTTTGACAATAGATGAGCAGATATCATTACTTTTGATTAGAAAAAAAGTGTTTAAATTTAAAATAGACTACCTTGCTATATGAAAAAAAAAACATATTGATTGATTATCATTCAAGGGAAATATAAGCAATAGTACATTACGATAAGTGTAAAAAGAAGGAAATTACCCATTCGCCGTGTATCGTGCAACGTTTTACAGTGCATTATGGCTCTTTAAATTTTCGACATAGGCACGTAGTGCTAAAAGCCACCCTAGTGCGGTAAAGCAACACCAAACGTACCTGCCGTAAATAATTTCATTTTTGGTCAAGCTTTTATCGCTGACTGTACTTTCCTGTCCACATGCAATATATAGTCATCGAGACAATACATATAATAGTCATCGAGACAATTCTAACAACCCCAAACCCGATTAGTTTGCGTTGTTGGATCACAGACTTCCCATGGCCACGTCCTGCCTCCATCATCAGATCAGCTCCATGTCAACATAATATTGCATTGTCATCCAATTGACATGTGTATGCAAAATTTCAGCTCAATCTTATTATTTTACCGGATTATGTTACGACTTTTAATTTACTGGAGCCGTAGCTGTCTTTTATTACTTCTTACCACGGTTTAACTTCATATAATATTACGAACACTCAGGAAGCTTACACGAGTTTTTAAAGTAACAAGTACGACTCTAGGCAGTTTATTTTATACGGCTTTCCTCAAATTTCAATATACCGAGTGCTCCTTTTTCCGTCACGACCGCAATCGAAAAGGAACTTTTACAAATACAACCAACTTTTCAAAACATTAATTCTAAGATTCAGTTCAGCCCTTCACAGTTGTGCGGAGCAGAAACATCAGATACTTTTGTAAAACTACGTTTAGATTGATTGAATAACATTATCCTAACGATTCAGTGCTGTGAGAGATTTTTATAGTATTTTATGCAACAGTTGTATAAGAAGGGTCAAAAAAGGCGAGTGGCGTGAGTTACAATGTGAGCCGGAGCCGAAGGCGTAGGCGAACATTGTAAAGGAATACGCCACGAGAATTTTTTGACCTACTTATACAACGTTGCATACAATATTTTTCCTACGAGTCAACAAAAATAAATCTTAATTTAGGTAAACAAATTACAGCAAAAGTATATAGCCAAGACGCGCGAGCATACCTTGTTACGCGCCCGGCCCGCCCCGGGCCGCGGCCGGCCGGTCGGCGACACCTCGTAACTCATGAGGCCCTGGTACTTGCTACTTGCTAAATTAATTTTTTGGACAGTTTTTTCTCAAAGTTGGCCACCGTAGCCTACGGAGACTAACAAGCAACGCTAAGCGGTCTTTGTAGTCTATGGGTGTTGCTATATTACGGGTGTCACATGCGTGTTTCTGACTTATGAAGTAATTATTTTTACTATGCAACCAAATGAATATTTTGTAAGTTGGCAGCAATGCACTTAGTTTAAAACTGTATTCGTTTTGGTTTTGTTAGGTTGGTAGCCATTAATCGCAGTAACATTATAGCGTATAAAAGCACAAGAGCTTTTATGAGGAATAGACAATATAGACTTTTCTTGAAACCTTTTATGTATGTTCTTATATTCGTGTTAATGAATGCATAAATGACAGATAACAGTAGAGGAGTAGGAAAAATAATATATAGAATAACTGGACCATGCGTGACTGTGTATAATACATACGTAGTATATTTTTAGTACATATCCTGATCTAATTAGTATAATCCTAGCTAACGAGGGCGAGCCATCCAGACGGTGCTCAGGCATTACGACGTTAGGTCTAGTTTCATTACTAATTAGGCACCTGATAAATCACTACAGCAAAGATGTACCTCCGTAGTGCGTCTTAAATATAAGCGCTGGATTTTGGGCGGATCAGCAGAAATTGGTTATCAGTAGGAAATATTAGAGGCCCCAAGCTAGGTTCTCCATACAAACGTAGTTACGCTTTCATTTAACGACTAGCTAGATTGCTATGAAACTTTGTACTTACAATAGGATAAGGTATATCTATGCCTGTAATTAGATTATGTAGCGTCAGATACCATAGTTAAAAAAATACAGCGAATTTAAGTTTTTAATACAAAACCTGTTTTTGCTAAATTTAGTTTGCGCTATCAGTGAGAAACAACATGTTGATCCGCAGGTTTGCAAAATGCACAACAAGGTTAAATTAACCTTGTTCAGATCATATTGCCAATCTTTTTACACATGCAGCCTGTGGATCAACTGTACGAAGAAAGCTTATAGTGCGCTGCGCGTCCTCTACAATAACGCGTTCAGGATGCTGATGGGGCTGCCGCGCCAGTAGTGCAGTGCGTCGGGGATGTTCGTGGAGGCATGCACAGACGATTTCCATGCTATGAGTAAACACGTCGCGTGCCCGATGCGCCGTATGCGCGGCAGCACCAACGGGCTCTTGAGCGCGGTCGCAGGGGCCCATGACAGCCCGATATTTGGCTACTGGGCGAAATCTCACGCGCCATAAGCCTATTATGAAAAGAGGCAATGATATTTATTTATTTTTTTAATAATTTGTTTCTATTTTGATTGTGTAATTATTATAATATGCTCCTGTAATGTAGTATTAAGAGTCCTTATTCCTACAGACGAGCGTATTTTGTAAAATGCTTCCTTTTTCATTCAAGATTACGACGTAACTATTAGTATTTATTCAAAAACTGGTAACGTACTTAAATAATCGTTTCCTAAACTAGCGGCTCCAACAGTTCAAATTTTCATTTTCTCTTTTAAACCTCTTTTTTAATGAGTTTTTTTGGGAGTCTTTTCCAAATTTTGCAGTGAGATGTGGCGTTTCGGTTCTCAATTTTGCTGTAAACAAGAATCATTTGGTACATGAATGACTACAATTTGATTCAACATATCTCGTACGAGGGGCTGGAATGATGAACAATCGAAGATTCATTTGAAAAAACTGATAAAATACCTTCCGAGTTTTCTTCATTTTTTTGGCGAAAACAGGGTTTTATTATATTTTTTTTCCGCAAATTGTACGCATATTTTGCTTTAAAAATAATATTATAGCAAACTGTAACTTTATGTTAACCTATAAAAAAAAAATCATAACTATGCGACCTACATTGCCGTAAATTTATATTTTTTTAAAACACGTATAAATCACGCAGCAGCGACGCCCCGCTCTCAGTCCGCGCGGAGCGCGCTTAGAGGACGGACCTGTGCTCGATTGTAAGGCATTCGTTACGTTCGTAATCAGCTACGGAGTTCCGAGAAGTGCTATATACTGCGATAAGAAAATCTTAATAAAAGTTCATTTTTTACACTATGCTTAACAACAGACTCGCTTATGGATGGATTTTCAGTGGTCCTTTTTTATACTACGTCGGTGGCAAACAAGCTTACGGCCCGCCTGATGGTAAGCAGTATCCGTAGCCTATGTATGCCTGCAACTCCAGAGGAGTTACATGCGCGTTGCCGACCCTAACCCCCTCCCTCCCCTCGTTGAGCTCTGGCAACCTTACTCACCGGCAGGAACACAACACTATGAGTAGGGTCTAGTGTTATTTGGCGGCGATATTCTGAAAAACGCATTTTTACTTGAAATTACGTTAGGGTTTGCATTATTATTTTTGACCCGGATGAAGTCCAAGTTCTCATCATGGAGTCAGGAGTTGGTCACTAGAACTCCTAATCTACTCATTATAATCCCATCGTGTTTGGGCTCAAAAGATTTGCCCTGACGAACACCATCGATCTAGATGAGGTCCAGGGTCTCATGATGGAGTCAGGAGTTGGTCACCAGGACTCTTAATCTACTTATCATAACTCCATCGTGTTTGGGCTCAATAGATTTGCCGTGACGAGCACCATCAAAAGTCCAGGGTCTCATGATGGAGTAAGGAGTTGGTCACTAGAACTCCTAATCTACTCATTATAATTCCATCGTGTTTGGGCTCAAAAGATTTGCCCTGACGAGCACCATAGATCTAGATGAGGTCCAGGGTCTCATGATGGAGTCAGGAGTTGGTCACCAGAACTCCTAAACTACTCATCATAACCTCATCGTGTTTGGGCTCTATAGATTTGCCCTGACGAGCACCATCAATCTAGATAAAGTCCAGGGTCTCATGATGGAGTCAGGAGTTGGTCACTAGAACTCCTAATCTACTCATTATAATTCCATCGTGTTTGGGCTCAAAAGATTTGCCCTGACGAGCACCATAGATCTAGATGAGGTCCAGGGTCTCATGATGGAGTCAGGAGTTGGTCACCAGAACTCCTAAACTACTCATCATAACCTCATCGTGTTTGGGCTCAATAGATTTGCCCTGACGAGCACCATCAATCTAGATAAAGTCCAGGGTCTCATGATGGAGTCAGGAGTTGGTCACTAGAACTCCTAATCTACTCATTATAATTCCATCGTGTTTGGGCTCAAAAGATTTGCCCTGACGAACACCATCGATCTAGATGAGGTCCGGGGTCTCATGCTGGAGTCAGGAGTTGGTCACCAGAACTCCTAATCTACTCATCATAATTCCATCGTGTTTGGGCTCAAAAGATTTGCCCTGACGAGCACCATAGATCTAGATGAGGTCGAGGGTCTCATGATGGAGTCAGGAGTTGGTCATCGGAACTCCTCAACTACTCATCATAACCTCATCGTGTTTGGGCTCAATAGATTTGCCCTGATGAGCACCATCAATCTAGATAAAGTCGAGGGTCTCATGATGGAGTCAGGAGTTGGTCACTAGAACTCCTAATCTACTCATTATAATTCCATCGTGTTTGGGCTCAAAAGATTTGCCCTGACGAGCACCATCGATCTAGATGAGGTCCGGGGTATCATGCTGGAGTCAGGAGTTGGTCACCAGAACTCCTAATCTACTCATCATAACTCCATCGTGTTTGGGCTCAAAAGATTTGCCCTGACGAACACCATCGACCTAGATGAGGTCCAGGGTCTCATGATGGAGTCAGGAGTTGCTCACCAGAACTCCTAATCTACTCATTATAATTACATCGTGTTTGGGCTCAAAAGATTTCGATAGATCGAAGATAGGTCGATGGTGCTCGTCAGGGCAAATTTATGGAGCCCAAACACGATGGAATTATAATGAGTAGATTAGGAGTTCTAGTGACCGACTCCTGACTCCATCATGAGACCGCGGACTTCAACTAGATTGATGGTGCTTGTCGGGGTAAATCTATTGAGCCCAAACACGATGGATCTGTAATGAGTAGATTAGGAGTTCTAGCACCAGCTCCTGACTCCATCATGAGACCCTGGACCTCATCTAGATTGATGGTGCTCGTCAGGGCAACTCTATTGAGCCCAAACACGATGGAGTTATGATGAGTAGATTAGGAATTATGGTGACCAACTCCTGACTCCATCATAAGACCCTGAACCTCATTTAGATCGATGGTACTCGTCAGGGCAAATCTATTGAGCCCAAACACGATGGAATTATAATGAGTACATTAGGAGTTCTGGTGACCAACTCCTGACTCCATCATGAGACCCTGGACTTCATTTAGATCGATGGTACTCGTCAGGGTAAATCTATTGAGCCCAAACACGATGGAATTATAATTAGTAGATTAGGAGTTCTAGTGATCAACTCCTGACTCCATCATGAGACCCTGAACTTCATCTAGATTGATGGTGCTCATCAGGGCAAATCTATTGAGCCCAAACACGATGGAGTTATGATGAGTAGATTAGGAGTTCTGGGGAGTTCTGGTGACCAACTCCTGACTCCGTCATGAGACCCTGGACCTCATCTAGATCGATGGTGTTCGTCAGGGCAAATCTTTTGAGCCCAAACACGATGGAATTATAATGAATAGATTAGGAGTTCAGAGGGCCTACCGCGAACCACGTTCGACAAGTTACCTCCCTATCACACTTACGTACGGATTTACAAGTGCGACAGAGAGGCAACACGTCGAACGTGGTTCGCGGTAGGCCTCCTGGTGACCAACTCCTGACTCCATCATGAGAACCTGGATGGACTTCATTCGGGTCAAAAATAATAATACAAACCCTAACGTGATTTCAAATAAAACTGAAACTCTATAGCACTAATGTGCGCAAACGATTGGCATCTTGACTAGGCAGCATGGGTGCGTAGCCACCATGCCAAACGTTTACGATACGACAAGGAAACACTATCTGTCTCTCTATCGCACTAATATGTGCAATCGATTGGCTTCTTGGCTAGGTATCATGGGTGCGTAGCCAACATGCCAATTGTTTATGATACGACAACGAAACACTACTGTCTCTCTATAGCACTAACATGCGCAAACGATGGTCATGTTGGCTAGGCGCCATGGGTGCATAGCCAACATGACAATCTTTTACGTCACGACAACGAAACACTATCTGTCTCTCTATCGCACTAATATACTTTATTTATACCTGCAGTCATTTACTAACTTTTTCATTTTCCATTGGTGTGAAAGAGACAGAATAAAGAGCAAGGGTTATAGTACACTCTGTAGTCTGTACACTTAGTAGTAGTGTACATAAAAAAAACTACTGTGCATATAAAATAAAATATAGTGTGCCCATATGATATCATATAACACTAAAATTAATGTTGCTTGACATTATATTGAAAACTATCAAGATTATTCTAGTCTGCATTGAAACGCGCGTCGCGTTGCCGGCGCTCGCGAACCGAGCGCCAACGCCATCTATCGAGTGTTATTTCGTGAAATCGGAGAACGCTCCAAGGAATAAGGGCTCTTAAGTTTATTATGGATTCATGTTCGAAATAAAAGCTTTTTAATTTTTATATAAAATAATTACAGAACTAGATATACCTCATGACATTGTATGTGCAAAGTTTCATTACAATCCAATACGTTGTTTTAAAATGGAATGAAAGTCCGTTTTTCTGGGAAGGTGAAATTCGGTGAGCTTGCCGCGGCTTTTAATAAGCAATTTTATACTGAGTGTATTTTTGAAATAACCACAAACTTAACTTAGTTTTTAGTGGTATGAAATGATTCTTGTACTGTAAGATTGTTTTTCTTTTGTGCAATTAAGATTACATAATATAATAAATAAATTCTAAAAGAAAATTATGATTCTTAATCACAACAACATAATTAATTAAAAAAAACTAGCGGCAATGTATATCTTACATCGTGATTATTTGTGACGTCGCGTTTTGAGTTAAAACAAAGTAGTGATATACATTGCTTGCTGAATTATTTTATATGTGAAAATAAAAGTTGTAATTTTTTTATAGAACCTATGAAAATGTGTTAATAAATAAAGCCTAAACGAACTACCCTTTGTTTATGCGGTCGTATCAAAATACAGGCTGTGTAAGAAAATTGATGAGGTGTCGTATTTTCTATATACATATTAGGTATGATTCAAAAGAATAACTTTCAAGTCAATAACGCTCATATTACGTTTCACGAAGTAGTTAATAATGTGGAAAATTGGAAACTATAGTAATCTAGTTTCGTATTAGAATAATTTCAAACGGATAGAAAATTATCCAATCTAACTCCAACAATCGTAAATCTGGATCCAATACGTTAGTTTGTTTGCTTCAATATGTCCGAGCCAGTGTCCAAGGCATTAATATTTTGTGAGTAGATTTGAGCAAACGCCGCATCTCGTCCATATTTAATGCTGAAAGTGCTCTTTCGTGTAGGTGTTAAGCTTTAACGCAAAATTGGAAGGCCTATTTTGGTAGTCCGTTTTATTAGTCTGATGCAGTGGGGGTTACGGTAAGGAAATGTTGTGAGATTAGTCTGTGAAAATTTTACAGCAAAAGTGTTGGGCGTATTGCATTAAATTTATGTCCCGGGTTCCGGATCCGGGTATGTCCTTAAACTATGTTCAAAAGAGAGGTATGGGCACTGTGTACGTTATCTCGCTTTGTGTGGTAGGGCACAGCACAGCGGATGTTATTCCAGATCTAGCAGAGCCCAACTAGGGAAGTACCTCCACCTTACAGAAAACCGCAGCTAAATAACACTAGATACTACTCATAGTGTTAGGTTCCTGCCGGTGATTAAGGTTACCAGAGCTAATCAAGGGTGCAGAGTGTTAGGGTCGACAACACGCTTGTAACACCTCTAGATTTGCAGGCGTCCATAGGCTACGGACGGGGACTGCTTCCTCCGATCTTATAAATCATAGTCTCCTATCCTATATATTTATGAAAACATTGGCGTTGAGGGATCATACCTGTTCAAACTTACATTACCTGTGAATCCTTTGGTTTTCTCAGTTTAGATACTGTAGTAGGTTCGTTAGTACAACAATTCGTTAGGTATACAATTGAGTGGAAACCTAGATTTTATCGTTTCGAAATCGAACTTTGTCACTGAATTGCCTAGGCAAACCTAGGACCCCATAGCGATGCCCGAGCGTAGGTAATGCTTCGCAACCAATAGGTACCAACACCAATATATAGTTGAAACTTTTCAGAAATGTTAGTTTTTATTGTAAAAATATATTATTATTCCTACTCACATCCTTCGAACAGAACAGAGGGTTAGGTGCTTAGGTGAACAGGGTGCGTAGCCAACGTGCCAATCGTTAGCGTTCCGTAGCGAACGAAACGTAACTGTCACTGTCGCACTCTCGCACTAATATGAGAGATGACTACGCTACGCTACGGAGCGTTAACGACGAGCACGTTGGCTAAGCACCCAGTAATACTAAATATCTCTCTCCGCCGCCAATTTGTAGTGATGTACTTTTAGTCGATTGCGATTCGAATGTCCTATTTATCGCGCAATTTATCAAAATGCGAATTTAAAATCACACAACCGCGACACCACTTGCCAAATTGCGTAAAATATATGACGAACATCTGATGCTAAATAACAGTTCAATAATGCACGAGTGAATTTATACGTACCCTATTAAGCCTCGCTCTGGGGCATGCCCTTTGGGAGAATTTAAGTAGATCGCTATTCAATTTCCTCTTAGGCCGCGTTATGATGCGGCGTGGTGCGTCGTCTAATTTACCAAAACAAGCCTTGAACGTGAGGATTGACGCCAGTCTATACTTTGTACAAATATAATACGTCATGTTGGTACTTCGTGACGCTAGTGAGGTTGTGGGTAAGCCAAGGACGTGAGGAAATAATCGCTCAGAGGTTTGGTTGTGGTCTCAACCAAAACTGTCTTCAGTTATATTAACGCCCGTTTGAATGCGAATGTTCGTGGTCATAAGTAAAGGTAGGTCAAGATTAATTAAGCTTGAACGCGTTTACCCCAGTTACTTCACCAGTTTTCGTAAATACCTTGGTTAAAATGCATCTACAGTACGTTTTATAAGTCAAAACTAGTTTTTATTAAGTATTGTAAAATTTTTACTTAATTAAATAGAAGTTTTTTCTGGTTTGTATACCCTTGACCAATTCTTGACAGTATTATTAACTGTTTTAACTGGTTTTTTTTACATTTGTTTTAATACACTTTATTATAAATGACAATTGACAGATTATTGAAATTTGCACAAGAAATACATTAATACTCGTTATATAAACACAAAAATAATATTTATTTATTTTTATATTATAAAATCAGCTAAAACCTAAATCTAACTAGCACACTTAAAAACTATTCGCAAAACCCGCTCGCCGCGTTGCCACATTGAATGGGCGATGGACAACCTCTACACAGGAACGACCCAGACCTAGGGTCTGCCCACTTCCCCAATAAATGTCTACATTAATACATACTAACATACATGTCTATGTTTTTACATTTAGATAATTATAGTTAGTTACCAAGGCACTTTGTAAAAACTATATTTGACAAAAAATAGTTAATTCTATAGTCTGGCATCAAAGATCACTGAGACTAGACTAGAATCTCTAAAATGTATTATTAGACCGAAGTTTAATTTCTGATCCTTAATATTTATCAATGGCCAGACTCAGACATGAACAATGAATATGATGTACCGAAAATTATTTACACCAGTAAACCAATTTCTATTTCCCTAGTGGACAACAGACCACAGAAGTCCATTTACGACCGTAAAACAGAACAAGTGTCAGTAATTGTGTCGACTGCGATCGCACCTCAACGCGACGTTAATGCTTAAATGACCTGCTATTACTTTTATATTCTCTAAACACTCATAAACACAATAGTACTATATCAAATTAATCGGTACCTAACCTATCATAGTAAGTAATGAACACTTTAAATGCAAAAATAGAAGCACTATGTTAAATTCTACTTTTCTATTGTAAATTCCACACCCTTTCTTCATCCCCAAGGAACGATTTCCATTTTAAACACTCTTTGATTTATCCCGAAGTCTTTACAGCCAATGTGTGTTTAATTTTGTGTATAAAAGCTTCAAACATTACGTAAGTATCTGTTTATAAAACCGCACATCGCACATAGTTATTCAGCCATATTTACTTAGCCTATGTTCTAAGCCACACTATTTCATCGTTCCCTTATCGAGACTTCTCCCTAACAGCCACAATCACAACTTCACATGCCTGTGTAAATCTGGTTTGCGCCGCTTAATATCACGCATCGTATGCCATTGGTTCATGATGATAAGCCAATAATATTATATTTTATTTACCCGCATATGAGACTAATGGACGGAGGATCATAAATCATATTTACGGCTGCTTTGCAACTCGGTTCAGAAGATTTTTCGACCGCTCATATTTAAGCGAAGTTTCGTAAAACTAAGGGCCTAGCCAATATGACAATTGTTCGCAGAGAAACGATAACGCTATCTGTCTCTATCGCACTAATAAGGAAGAGTGATAAAGAGACAATAGAGTTTCGATTCCTGCAAACTATTGTCATCTTGGCTAGGACCCCTGCTTATATTTGCCCAAGTTTCATCGCTTGATGTCGCATATGTCGTCCAAACTGAAGAACTGACAGATATCTAATAGGTATAGTTAAAATGATGTGAGTATGTTCAATAATTAATTTGGCCCATAGATAGTCCGTCGATATCGCCCATAATTTAATTTAATTTAATTTATTTATTTCAAAAGACAACAATGGTCCATAATGGTTAGTAACATTTAAGGTTTACAACAAATACAAAAAGACAAAAAGAAAAGCGGAAAGTACAGCAACAATTAAGCCGTGAGGCAATCCCAATCTGTAGCATCACTCAAGGAGAAGCTTAAAAAATTGTGGCTTTCCGATACTTTGGTTACGACTTCCTAGTTCCATTGAGTACTTCTACTTTTTTAATTTCCTTTACTTTTCTGGTTCGAATTCATATTTATTTATATTATATATTGAATATTTATTTATTTTTATTTATATATATATGTATGCATTATTTTATGGTTATTTTTCTATCTATGTATATTTGTATCAATGTGTATTCAAAACGTGCATTTCATTAATTTCAGTGATTGTACACTTTTGTTTGTGTTTGTCATTCATTCACCGTTACTTCTGTTTTACTCATTTCCTCAAAGGTTAACTGGAAGAGATCCCATACAGGGATAAGTTCGCCTTTGTTGTATTTAATTTACTCTGTAACTGTGTTTTTCGTGTTTTTATTTCTATGTACAATAAAGTATAATTATACATACATACATACATTCAATTTTTTTTTTTTTTTTTTTAATAAATCTATTTATTGACAATAACAATATACATAATGGATATATACAGATGAATACTATAACTAATAACAAACATACAATTAATAACAAACAATAACAAATATAGTCGAGCAATATTTGGGAGAAATAGGCAATAAATAGCCTGAAGCTTTTGAAGTTATACGGAATTTAAATTCTCCCAAGCCTGAAATTTTCGATAATGCCAGCAATGCCATGACTTAAAGTTAGGTAACGCGGAATTAAGGTTATAGCTACTTACCTACATGTTACCTTAAAATCCCTTGTTAACCTTACTTATCATGCATTTTATCTAGTTAAGACTATTGACTAGTCAAAACAAAGTGTCCTAAAGTGAAATGAGGAAACTCTAGTTTTACAGTTAGACCCTGGTCTCTAGAACAGTGTCATTGCCATCTGCACTTCGAGACAAAAAACATTTACTTAACCCATTCAGCGCTATTCACGACTCGTTGTCGTTTCCTCTACATACCGGGAAACCTATGTTATCGGCTAACATGTAATGACGGGTACTGAAGGAGCAGGAACGCAGCGTAGCGAGTGAGAGGGACAGCGCGAACTTGTTTTTTAAATATTATATCTCTAAAATGTGTGACTTGGACGGCACGATAACGTGTACTGATGCGAGTAAATTATATTTGTTGTCTTGGATTTGGATAGGAAGTATAATTTATATTATACCTTGTTGGCGCAAAGTTGTGTTCCGGTAGCCGATAGGCCTGAAAATAAATATATTTTACTTACAGGCCAATTCGATTTTTAGTTATTATTAGATCTGTAAATATATAGGAAAATTTATTTAAAAACACAACATAATACATATAAAACTTAAAATCTAAATCTAAAAATAAATAAAACTAATCTTAAAATAAATAATTAAAAACTATCCCCCTGCGGAATGGTGCCGTAGATGCTGGCAGCATTTCCTCGTTGTATCGCAATACTTATTCTCTGTGCGAGGAAGCTGCCAGCTCTACGATCACCGGTAGCGTCTGTAAATTATAATAAAAAATGTAAAAAAAAAACGTAACTTTGGACACTGACAGATCAATATCAGTACCATATTGGAAACAGATCTAATAACTAAAACTCAAATTGGCCTGTTATAATAATATTTACTGCCTTTTGTTACCCCTTAGTTACTAACTTTTACACTCCTAATTGCGTATTAAGCAATCAACTGCCAAAATTTGTACTAGATTCTGATTCATATTTGCATTAATGTAATATATTTTAGCGTGGAAATTTTTTGAATGTTTTATTTTAAATGTAGAAATTTGTTTCAGACTAAATATGTGAGGGACTTATGAGTGGCAAAATTAAAGCATGCATTATAAAACGGCAGATGAAACACTATTCGTTTATATTTCAAGCGTGGTGACACACATTTTCAGCCAAAGGGTGCCGCTATGTTTAAAAATTTACTCTAATTTAGGGTGGGTAGAGTTGGAAATGGCCTGTTAATCGAGACGACGTCGACGCTTGAGAAGGGGTCTTTAATGCAGCGTAAAAACCCATCCATCCGCAATACTACAAATTGAGGTTGTCAGACAAAGCTAGTTTCTGCCTTAGGTAGGTAGCTAAAATATAAACTTTACTCGATTAAAAATCAAGGAAAAGACCACAAACCTATCTGGAGACCGTAGTTTGTATACTTTCTATTAATATGTATGTAGTATTACCTACTATTTATACATTTTATAGCACAGACTTATACTTGTGTATGTCAGTGTACGTCATTATGACATTATTACTCTTCTTATTTTGTGGTTTTAGACACTTTTCTGGAATATAATTTGAAAAGATCCGACAAAGGAATCCTACGCAAACAATCTGAATATATCAATTAAACCAAACGCCTCCTAATCCGTTACGCCAACATTTTCACATATGTTGTTAAGCAGTATAACAGCAGCTGGCTCGAAAACACCCGTCAAATTGTCGACATCAATCATTGTAGAACTTAATTAGAAATTAACCGCATCCTAACCTAACATAGTATTATAATGTATCACGAAAGTTGTTACAACTTTAGACACATTTGTCTCAGTGAAGCGCTTGTATACTTATAATGTTACACCATTTAATTTACAACAGCACGTATTTAAGAAAACTTGTTAGCACAAAAAAGTGTAGATGGGCACTTGGAAGTCGCTTGCCGGCACTTTATCATAAATTTCATGCTGGAGGTTCTTAACGAAGATTCACGTACTTAAAGTAAGGAAGATATTGTAATATAGGTAATAACAAGTACAATTTTATTTTTTATTTATTAAAGTTCCAAAATAATTTAAATGAGTGTTGTAAATTTAGATACTTTCTGACTGCGTTTCCACCATATATGTGTGAAGTGAGGGACGTGTTTGTCAAGAACCCATAAAATCACTTCACGCTGAATGGAGGTTGGTAGGTAATGAGGATAACCTATGTTAACAGCACCAATCATGAGACATTTAAGAGAAAATTTGGAGTATTTTTGATATTTCACCGACATCTGTAAAATTTCTACCGCTTTATGCTTTAAAAGTTGAATGTCCAATTCGTCTTTTACGTTTTCTATGTATTTAATGAAAGCTACTGCAATTGGTTTCAATCTTATTAACCATTTAAAGCTATGGTTTTTTGCTCCAGTCATGGGATCTATGGCGCCATTAATTTTCAAACTAACAAATACCAATGAAAAATTAAACCTAAGCAGCTCTTTGGCTCTTGTTTATGGTAGAATGTTGCCAGCGATTAAAAACTGATGGTAAATAACCGGTGTGAAGTTAGCAGCCAAAGTTAGCAGCCGCCGATAACCCAACCAAATTAAGAAGTCAAAATTTTAAACGTAAAAAATGTCATAGAGAACCAGTAAAAGAGCACCTGATGCATGTAATTACAAAGTAAACAGACCAAAAAGGACTAAAATTAATGCAAAACTAAAATATATTCACTTTCGTCAAAGCACTCATGCTATCTGTAATATTGCCTAGTAAAAAGGCAAGCAAGAGGTTTTCAAAACCGTTTCCATGCAGATAGATAGCTACATAATCAAGCTAAAGAGCTGCTGAAAGCTTTAAGTGATACTCGACCATTAACTTGGAGAAAAGGGGAGACCAAGGCAAACTGAACACAAAATATTCGAAATAGTTGCAATATTCAAAGATTTTTAGCATGAAGGACGGCAAGCAAGGGATTATCGACCTATGTGATAGTTAGCTAGTAACACAACCTATAAATGATTGTGCATCACAAGTTGATACTCGATCGATAAGACTAGTCAATTTACTGAAAAGTAAAATATTTTGATAATCTAAGTTAAGCGGCTGCTGAGAGCTACGAGTGCTAAAACGGCCAGCAAGAGGTTTTTGAAACCTGAACTATACAGCTAGATCATCAGGCTAAAGAGCCGCTAAGAGCTTAAAGTGATACTTTACTACTATCTAGGAGAAAAGGGAAGACCAAGGCAAATGTAGCCAAATTATTTAAAAATGTTGCAGTTTTCAAACATTTTTAGCATGAAGGACGGCAAGCAAGGGATTTTCGACCTATGTAACAGTTAGCTAGTGTCACAACCTACAAATGACTGTGCATCGCAAGTTGATACTCGATCGATAAAACTAGTCAATTTACTGAAAGGTAAAAAAAATGATTTTCTTACTTTAGTGGCTGCTGAGAGCTGCAAGCGCTAAAACGGCCAGCAAGAGATCTTTGAAACCTGAAGTATACAGTTAGATGATCAAGCTACACAACTGGTCAGAGCTTTAAGTAAAACTAGACTACTATTTGGGGGAGAAGGGGAGACCAAGTCAAATATACCAAACATATTTAAAAAAGTTGCAGTTTTCAAAGATTTTTAGTATGAAGGACGGCAAGCAAGGGATTTTTGACTTATGTGACATTTACCTATTGTAACAACCTACAAATGATTGTGCATCGCAAGTTGATACTCGATCGATAAAACTAGTCAATTTACTGAAAGGTAAAAAAAAATGATTTTCTTAGTTAAGTGGCTGCTGAGAGCTACAAGCGCTAAAACGGCCAGCAAGAGATCTTTGAAACCTGAAGTATACAGCTAGATGATCAAGCTTACCAACTGTTCAGGGCTTTAAGTAGTACTAGACTACTATTTGGAGGAAAAGGGGAGACCAAGGCAAATATACCAATCAAATTTAAAAAAGTTGCAGTTTTCAAAGATTTTTAGTATGAAGGACGGCAAGCAAGGGATTTTTGACTTATGTGACATTTACCTATTGTAAAAACCTACAAATGATTGTGCATCGCAAGTTGATACTCGATCGATAAAACTAGTCAATTTACTGAAAGGTAAAAAAAATGATTTTCTTAGTTTAGTGGCTGCTGAGAGCTACAAGCGCTAAAACGGCCAGCAAGAGATCTTTGAAACCTGAAGAATACAGCTAGATGATCAAGCTACACAACTGGTCAGAGCTTTAAGTAAAACTAGACTACTATTTGGGGGAGAAGGGGAGACCAAGTCAAATATACCCAAAATATTTCAAATAGTTGCAGTTATCAAAGATTTTTAGCATGAAGGACGGCAAGCAAGGGATTTTCGACCTAAGTGACAGTTAGCTAGTGTCACAACATACAAATGATTGTGCATCGCAAGTTGATACTCGATCGATAAGACTAGTCAATTTACTAAAAAGTAAAAAAAAAATGATTTTCTTAGTTTAGTGGCTGCTGAGAGCTACAAGCGCTAAAACGGCCCGCAAGAGAACTTTGAAACCTGAATTATACAGTTAGATGATCAAGCTACACAACTGGGCAGAGCTTTAAGTAAAACTAGACTACTATTTGGGGGAAAAGGGGAGACCAAGTCAAATATACCCAAAATATTTCAAATAGTTGCAGTTTTCAAAGATTTTTAGCATGAAGGACGGCAAGCAAGGGATTTTGGACCTATGTGACAGTTAGCTAGTGTCACAACATACAAATGATTGTGCATCGCAAGTTGATACTCGATCGATAAGACTAGTCAATTTACTGAAAATAAAATAAAAAAATGATTTTCTTAGATTAGTGGCTGCTGAGAGCTACAAGCGCTAAAACGGCCAGCAAGAGATCTTTGAAACCTGAAGTATACAGTTAGATGATCAAGCTACACAACTGGTCAGAGCATTAAGTAAACCTAGACTACTATTTGGGGGAAAAGGGGAGACCAAGTCAAATATACCCAAAATATTTAAAATATTTGCAGTTTTCAAAGATTTTTAGCATGAAGGACGGCAAGCAAGGGATTTTCGACCTATGTGACAGTTAGCTAGTGTCACAACATACAAATAATTGTACATCGCAAGTTGATACTCGATCGATAAGACTAGTCAATTTACTGAAAAGTAAAAAAAAAATGATTTTCTTAGTTTAGTGGCTGCTGAGACCTACAAGCGCTAAAACGGCCCGCAAGAGAACTTTGAAACCTGAATTATACAGTTAGATGATCAAGCTACACAACTGGGCAGAGCTTTAAGTAAAAGTAGACTACTATTTGGGGGAAAAGGGGAGACCAAGTCAAATATACCCAAAATATTTCAAATAGTTGCAGTTTTCAAAGATTTTTAGCATGAAGGACGGCAAGCAAGGGATTTTCGACCTATGTGACAGTTAGTTAGTATCACAACATACAAATGATTGTGCATCGCAAGTTGATACTCGATCGATAAGACTAGTCAATTTACTGAAAAGTAAAAAAAAAATGATTATCTTAGTTTAGTGGCTGCTGAGAGCTACAAGCGCTAAAACGGCCCGCAAGAGAACTTTGAAACCTGAATAATACAGTTAGATGATCAAGCTACACAACTGGGCAGAGCTTTAAGTAAAACTAGACTACTATTTGGGGGGAAAGGGGAGACCAAGTCAAATATACCCAAAATATTTCAAATAGTTGCAGTTTTCAAAGATTTTTAGCATGAAGGACGGCAAGCAAGGGATTTTCGACCTATGTGACAGTTAGCTAGTGTCACAACATACAAATAATTGTGCATCGCAAGTTGATACTCGATCGATAAGACTAGTCAATTTACTGAAAATAAAACAAAAAAATTATTTTCATAGATTAGTGGCTGCTGAGAGCTACAAGCGCTAAAACGGCCAGCAAGAGATCTTTGAAACCTGAAGTATACAGTTAGATGATCAAGCTACACAACTGGTCAGAGCTTTAAGTAAAACTAGACTACTATTTGGAGGAAAAGGGGAGACCAAGGCAAATATACCAAACATATTTAAAAAAGTTGCAGTTTTCAAAGATTTTTAGTATGAAGGACGGCAAGCAAGGGATTTTTGACTTATGTGACATTTACCTATTGTAACAACTGTAGCAAAATTGCTACATAATCAACATCTGTCGGTTTATTTTTAAACTTCTTCTTCTAGTTGTCAGCTGGCTCAGTTCTCTTTCTGTTGTCTCTCTATGCGGTTTCATAATTCAGGCGTTGATGGTTAGATGGCGCTTTTAGCAAAAAAAAAGAAAAAGAAAGCGCCGACCTTTTTTCGTATAATTCCTGGCCGTTTCTAATAAATTAAGTGCTTATTTGCGCTTATTTTGAATTTAAATTTTTATGGAATATTCGAAAAAGAGAAGATTGAAGTTGTTTTTCGGCAGATGGTTTGGTGAATTTGGGGTGGAGAAGTCGTTTGTGTTCCCGGGTCGTTTTAAACCAGTTTTGCAATTTATAGCCAGTTTAATAGTTAACACGAAGTCTTTTTAAGTGCGCATAAATCCACGGGTTCCTGGTAACAGTTGACTACCAAAGGCGCGCGTAAATCGGCGTTCGAAGAGGAGAGGCCTCTCATAAACAGTTGGTCTCCAAAGCCGTGCGCAGGTCGGCGCTAAGCAGTGGTGAAGTGAAGAAACCTCATCGTTATCGCCCGGTCTGTTGCCATACGCGCTAGCCAGGAAGCGACAGGTCTCCAAAGCCGTGCGCAGGTTGGCGCTAAGCAGTGGTGAAGTGAAGAAATCTCATCGTTATCGCCCGGTCTGCTGCCATACGTGCTCGCCAGAAAGCGAGTAAGGCTTACCTCGTCGGCTTGTTTAAAGTCGCCAACTTGTGCGCCATCCATTCTACACAAGTAAACCTGAATCCAGCTGCCGGTACCTTGGCGTGTGCCACATTCATCCCCTTTACCCTGTTTCCACTGAAATATTTTTGTTTTTAAATTTTTAACGTCAGTTCCAATTATTTCTTGTGTATTTTTGTGTTATATTTTTAATTTATCCATTTGCTAAAGTTCTGTGATCCGCCATACTAAATTTTCCTAAAAATTCTAAAAGCCTCTTTTGTCGGGCTGTTTAATTAACCGGTTAAAAATTTAGGTATCATGCGCCATCGTATCAACCCTCATAGTCCATAATTATTCATCACATTAATTCATTTTTTCCTCTAAATTTTCAGCCGTATTTTTTTATTTTCCTTGCAGTTTTACCCCTCCTTTCCCCTTATGCGGAAGGCAGACTTTTAGTTCTACTATTTTAAAGTGATTTTATAAATTTTGTAAATTTTAATTTTTTATACAGGGTGAAAACAAACTTTGATTTTTTTGAAAAAATGTTTTAAAAATTATACGTAATCTGCAAAAGTTCTTGTTTTACTGCACAACCTACAAATGATTGTGCATCGCAAGTTGATACTCGATCGATAAAACTAGTCAATTTACTGAAAGGTAAAAAAAAATGATTTTCTTAGTTTAGTGGCTGCTCAGTGCTACAAGCGCTAAAACGGCCAGCAAGAGATCTTTGAAACCTGAAGTATACAGTTAGATGATCAAGCTACACAACTGGTCAGAGCTTTAAGTAAAACTAGACTACTATTTGGAGGAAAAGGGGAGACCAATGCAAATATACCAAACATATTTAAAAAAGTTGCAGTTTTCAAAGACTTTTAGTATGAAGGACGGCAAGCAAGGGGTTTTTGACTTATGTGACATTTAGCTATTGTAAAATCCTACAAATAATTGTGCATCGCAAGTTGATACTCGATCGATAAGACTAGTCAATTTACTGAAAGGTAAAAAAAATGATTTTCTTAGTTTAGTGGCTGCTGAGAGCTACAAGCGCTAAAACGGCCAGCAAGAGATCTTTGAAACCTGAAGTATACAGTTAGATGATCAAGCTACACAACTGGGCAGAGCTTTAAGTAAAACTAGACTACTATTTGGGGGAAAAGGGGAGACCAAGTCAAATGTACCCAAAATATTTCAAATAGTTGCAGTTTTCAAAGATTATTAGCATGAAGGACGGCAAGCAAGGGATTTTCGACCTATGTGACAGTTAGCTAGTGTCACAACATACAAATGATTGTGCATCGCAAGTTGATACTCGATCGATAAGACTAGTCAATTTACTGAAAATAAAATAAAAAAATGATTTTCTTAGTTTAGTGGCTGCTGAGAGCTACAAGCGCTAAAACGGCCAGCAAGAGATCTTTGAAACCTGAAGTATACAGTTAGATGATCAAGCTACACAACTGGGCAGAGCTTTAAGTAAAACTAGACTACTATTTGGGGGAAAAGGGGAGACCAATGCAAATATACCCAAAATATTTCAAATAGTTGCAGTTTTCAAATATTTTTAGCATGAAGGACGGCAAGCAAGGGATTTTCGACCTATGTGACAGTTAGCTAGTGTCACAACATACAAATAATTGTGCATCGCAAGTTGATACTCGATCGATAAGACTAGTCAATTTACTGAAAATAGAATAAAAAAATGATTTTCTTAGATTAGTGGCTGCTGAGAGCTACAAGCGCTAAAACGGCCAGCAAGAGATCTTTGAAACCTGAAGTATACAGTTAGATGATCAGGCTACACAACTGGTCAGAGCTTTAAGTAAAACTAGACTACTATTTGGGGGAAAAGGGGAGACCAAGTCAAATATACCCAAAATATTTCAAATAGTTGCAGTTTTCAAAGATTTTTAGCATGAAGGACGGCAAGCAAGGGATTTTCGACCTATGTGACAGTTAGCTAGTGTCACAACATACAAATAATTGTGCATCGCAAGGTGATACTCGATCGATAAGACTAGTCAATTTACTGAACAGTAAAAAAAAAAAATGATTTTCTTAGATTAGTGGCTGCTGAGAGCTACAAGCGCTAAAACGGCCAGCAAGAGATCTTTGAAACCTGAAGTATACAGTTAGATGATCAAGCTACACAACTGGTCAGAGCTTTAAGTAAAACTAGACTACTATTTGGGGGAAAAGGGGAGACCAAGTCAAATATACCCAAAATATTTAAAATAGTTGCAGTTTTCAAAGATTTTTAGCATGAAGGACGGCAAGCAAGGGATTTTCGACCTATGTGACAGTTAGCTAGTGTCACAACATACAAATGATTGTGCATCGCAAGTTGATACTCGATCGATAAGACTAGTCAATTTACTGAAAAGTAAATAAAAAATGATTTTCTTAGTTTAGTGGCTGCTGAGAGCTACAAGCGCTAAAACGGCCCGCAAGAGAACTTTGAAACCTGAATTATACAGTTAGATGATCAAGCTACACAACTGGGCAGAGCTTTAAGTAAAACTAGACTACTATTTGGGGGAAAAGGGGAGACCAATTCAAATATACCCAAAATATTTCAAATAGTTGCAGTTTTCAAAGATTTTTAGCATTAAGGACGGCAAGCAAGGGATTTTCGACCTATGTGAAAGTTAGCTAGTGTCACAACATACAAATGATTGTGCATCGCAAGTTGAAACTCGATCGATAAGACTAGTCAATTTACTGAAAAGTAAAAAATAAATGATTTTCTTAGTTTAGTGGCTGCTGAGAGCTACAAGCGCTAAAACGGCCCGCAAGAGAACTTTGAAACCTGAATAATACAGTTAGATGATCAAGCTACACAACTGGGCAGAGCTTTAAGTAAAACTAGACTACTATTTGGGGGAAAAGGGGAGACCAAGTCAAATATACCCAAAATATTTCAAATAGTTGCAGTTTTCAAAGATTTTTAGCATGAAGGACGGCAAGCAAGGGATTTTCGACCTATGTGACAGTTAGATAGTGTCACAACATACAAATGATTGTGCATCGCAAGTTGATACTCGATCGATAAGACTAGTCAATTTACTGAAAAGTAAAAAAAAAAAGAATTTTCTTAGTTTAGTGGCTGCTGAGAGCTACAAGCGCTAAAACGGCCCGCAAGAGAACTTTGAAACCTGAATTATACAGTTAGATGATTAAGCTACACAACTGGTCAGAGCTTTAAGTAAAACTAGACTACTATTTGGGGAAAAAGGGGAGACCAAGTCAAATGTACCCAAAATATTTCAAATAGTTGCAGTTTTCAAAGATTTTTAGCATGAAGGACGGCAAGCAAGGGATTTTCGACCTATGTGACAGTTAGCTAGTGTCACAACATACAAATAATTGTACATCGCAAGGTGATACTCGATCGATAAGACTAGTCAATTTACTGAAAATAAAATAAAAAAATGATTTTCTTAGATTAGTGGCTGCTGAGAGCTACAAGCGCTAAAACGGCCAGCAAGAGATCTTTGAAACCTGAAGTATACAGTTAGATGATCAAGCTACACAACTGGGCAGAGCTTTAAGTAAAACTAGACTACTATTTGGGGGAAAAGGGGAGACCAAGTCAAATATACCCAAAATATTTCAAATAGTTGCAGTTTTCAAAGATTTTTAGCATGAAGGACGGCAAGCAAGGGATTTTGGACCTATGTGACAGTTAGCTAGTGTCACAACATACAAATGATTGTGCATCGCAAGTTGATACTCGATCGATAAGACTAGTCAATTTACTGAAAATAAAATAAAAAAATGATTTTCTTAGATTAGTGGCTGCTGAGAGCTACAAGCGCTAAAACGGCCAGCAAGAGATCTTTGAAACCTGAAGTATACAGTTAGATGATCAGGCTACACAACTGGTCAGAGCTTTAAGTAAAACTAGACTACTATTTGGGGGAAAAGGGGAGACCAAGTCAAATATACCCAAAATCTTTCAAATAGTTGCAGTTTTCAAAGATTTTTAGCATGAAGGACGGCAAGCAAGGGATTTTCGACCTATGTGACAGTTAGCTAGTGTCACAACATACAAATAATTGTGCATCGCAAGGTGATACTCGATCGATAAGACTAGTCAATTTACTGAAAAGTAAAAAAAAAAAATGATTTTCTTAGATTAGTGGCTGCTGAGAGCTACAAGCGCTAAAACGGCCAGCAAGAGATCTTTGAAACCTGAAGTATACAGTTAGATGATCAAGCTACACAACTGGTCAGAGCTTTAAGTAAAACTAGACTACTATTTGGGGGAAAAGGGGAGACCAAGTCAAATATACCCAAAATATTTAAAATAGTTGCAGTTTTCAAAGATTTTTAGCATGAAGGACGGCAAGCAAGGGATTTTCGACCTATGTGACAGTTAGCTAGTGTCACAACATACAAATGATTGTGCATCGCAAGTTGATACTCGATCGATAAGACTAGTCAATTTACTGAAAAGTAAATAAAAAATGATTTTCTTAGTTTAGTGGCTGCTGAGAGCTCCAAGCGCTAAAACGGCCCGCAAGAGAACTTTGAAACCTGAATTATACAGTTAGATGATCAAGCTACACAACTGGGCAGAGCTTTAAGTAAAACTAGACTACTATTTGGGGGAAAAGGGGAGATCAATTCAAATATACCCAAAATATTTCAAATAGTTGCAGTTTTCAAAGATTTTTAGCATTAAGGACGGCAAGCAAGGGATTTTCGACCTATGTGACAGTTAGCTAGTGTCACAACATACAAATAATTGTACATCGCAAGGTGATACTCGATCGATAAGACTAGTCAATTTACTGAAAATAAAATAAAAAAATGATTTTCTTAGATTAGTGGCTGCTGAGAGCTACAAGCGCTAAAACGGCCAGCAAGAGATCTTTGAAACCTGAAGTATACAGTTAGATGATCAGGCTACACAACTGGTCAGAGCTTTAAGTAAAACTAGACTACTATTTGGGGGAAAAGGGGAGACCAAGTCAAATATACCCAAAATCTTTCAAATAGTTGCAGTTTTCAAAGATTTTTAGCATGAAGGACGGCAAGCAAGGGATTTTCGACCTATGTGACAGTTAGTTAGTGTCACAACATACAAATAATTGTGCATCGCAAGGTGATACTCGATCGATAAGACTAGTCAATTTACTGAAAAGTAAAAAAAAAAAATGATTTTCTTAGATTAGTGGCTGCTGAGAGCTACAAGCGCTAAAACGGCCAGCAAGAGATCTTTGAAACCTGAAGTATACAGTTAGATGATCAAGCTACACAACTGGTCAGAGCTTTAAGTAAAACTAGACTACTATTTGGGGGAAAAGGGGAGACCAAGTCAAATATACCCAAAATATTTAAAATAGTTGCAGTTTTCAAAGATTTTTAGCATGAAGGACGGCAAGCAAGGGATTTTCGACCTATGTGACAGTTAGCTAGTGTCACAACATACAAATGATTGTGCATCGCAAGTTGATACTCGATCGATAAGACTAGTCAATTTACTGAAAAGTAAATAAAAAATGATTTTCTTAGTTTAGTGGCTGCTGAGAGCTACAAGCGCTAAAACGGCCCGCAAGAGAACTTTGAAACCTGAATTATACAGTTAGATGATCAAGCTACACAACTGGGCAGAGCTTTAAGTAAAACTAGACTACTATTTGGGGGAAAAGGGGAGACCAATTCAAATATATCCAAAATATTTCAAATAGTTGCAGTTTTCAAAGATTTTTAGCATTAAGGACGGCAAGCAAGGGATTTTCGACCTATGTGAAAGTTAGCTAGTGTCACAACATACAAATGATTGTGCATCGCAAGTTGAAACTCGATCGATAAGACTAGTCAATTTACTGAAAAGTAAAAAATAAATGATTTTCTTAGTTTAGTGGCTGCTGAGAGCTACAAGCGCTAAAACGGCCCGCAAGAGAACTTTGAAACCTGAATAATACAGTTAGATGATCAAGCTACACAACTGGGCAGAGCTTTAAGTAAAACTAGACTACTATTTGGGGGAAAAGGGGAGACCAAGTCAAATATATCCAAAATATTTCAAATAGTTGCAGTTTTCAAAGATTTTTAGCATGAAGGACGGCAAGCAAGGGATTTTCGACCTATGTGACAGTTAGATAGTGTCACAACATACAAATGATTGTGCATCGCAAGTTGATACTCGATCGATAAGACTAGTCAATTTACTAAAAAGTAAAAAAAAAAAGAATTTTCTTAGTTTAGTGGCTGCTGAGAGCTACAAGCGCTAAAACGGCCCGCAAGAGAACTTTGAAACCTGAATTATACAGTTAGTGTTGGAATAATAACAAAAAGGTTATATATTAGATGATTGTCTATAATTCTGTAATGTTTATTTAAAAATATATATCTGTCGTAGCCTGTCATCCGTGTGTATTTTATCTGGTTATGGGTTATTTATGTTAAAAATTTAATAAATTCGTGATTGTTTGTTAGCAAAAATGTCAACAAGTGTGATATCCACCATACCAAAACTGAAGGGTAGGCAAAATTATGATGATTGGGCGTTTGCCGTTGAAAATTTTCTTATATTAGAAGGCATGTTCGAATGTCTGACAAAAGAAGGCGATGCCAATGACGCAAAGGCGAAAGCGAAAATAATTTTGACCATTGATCCAAGCCTATATGTTCATATAAAAACAGAGAAAAGTGCGAGCGGATTGTGGTTAAAACTTAAAAAATTGTTTGACGACACCGGCTTCTCCCGGCGAATTGGTCTTCTCCGTCAGCTCATCTCAATTCGTTTAGAGGACTGCGATTCCATGTCACAGTATGTAACTAAGATCGTAGAAGCAGGTCAAAGGCTAAATAGCACAGGCTTCTCCATCAGTGACGAGTGGGTTGGTTCCCTATTACTAGCGGGTTTGCCAGAAAAGTTTGCTCCTATGATCATGGCAATCGAGCACTCCGGCATTGATATAACCGCAGATAGTATTAAAACGAAGCTTATTGATATTGAAGATGGACAGGAAGTTAATCGTTCGCAAAGCGCATTTGCATCCAAAGCCTGGCAGAACAGAAAGCCTAAATCAGCTACAACGCATACGTCAGAACCGTCAACATCCAAGTCGCACGTAAAATGTTACAGATGTAAACAGACTGGACATTACAAAAATCAATGCGAAAATAATATGACGAAGAAAAAACAATCGAATGCGTTTAGTGCAATATTCCTCAGTGGTAACTTCAGTCGTTCAGATTGGTATATTGACAGCGGTGCAAGTTTTCACCTTTCACCAAACGAAAATTGGTTGATAGACAGTTCGGATCAGCATGAGGTTAAAGAAATTGTGGTAGCCAATGAAACAAAGATGCCTGTGAAATGTTGTGGAGACATCCAGATTACAACCTTGGTTGAAAATACAGAATATACCATTCCAGTCAAAGGTGTTTTGTGCGTACCAGGTCTTGTAACGAACTTGATATCAGTAAGCCAATTGGTTAGCAAGGGAAATACAGTTTGTTTTGCTGATGATAAAAAATGCTACATTCACAATCAATCGGATGAAATAGTGGCAGTTGCCGACCTCGTTGACGGAGTATACAAACTGAATGTGAAAGATTCTCACTGTTTGTTGTCGACGACAGGGACTGTGTGGCATCGGCGTTTTGGACATCTGAACGGCAGTGACCTCAACAAGATGCGTGATGGAGCTGTCACAGGGATGTCATACACAGATAAGTCCCAGATATGTAAAGAGAATTGCATAGTATGCTGTGAAGGAAAGCAGATGAGGCTGCCGTTCAACCATGTTGGGAACAGATGTAGCGGCTTGCTGGACATCATTCACGGAGACCTATGCGGCCCAATTGAAGTAAAATCCATTGGAGGTTCGAGATACTTCATGTTATTAGTTGATGACTTTAGCAGAATGGTCCATGTCTACTTCTTGAAAACTAAGGATGAAGCATTTAAGTCATTCAAAGAGTTTAAAGCCATGGTAGAGAACCAGACCGGCAGAAAGGTTCGTATTTTTAGGACAGATAACGGGATGGAATTCTGTGGGAAGGAGTTTGAAAAGTACCTGAAAGACGCAGGAATCATCCATCACAAAACGAATCCGTACAGTCCAAATCAAAACGGACTTTGTGAGCGTATGAACCGTACGATTGTCGAAAAAGCCAAGTGCATGCTGTATGACGCGGATCTATCCAAGAAATATTGGGCAGAAGCTGTCAACACAGCTGTTTATCTGCGGAACAGATCAGTTGTATCGGGTACAGATGACAAGACTCCTTATGAGCTATGGACTGGCAAGAAACCTGATGTTAGCCATCTGCGGATATTTGGGAGTAAAGTCATGGTACACGTGCCAAAGGAGAAGAGGCTTAAGTTTGACAAAAAGGCTATCCAGTGCATCTTGGTGGGCTACCCAGACAATGTAAAAGGATATCGAGTTTATAATCCACAGACCAATCAGATAACAACGAGTAGAGACATTGTTGTGATTGAAGAAGGACTCAGAAGCGAGGTTCAGATCACAATCGATGATAACTCGTTAGACTTCGTTATCAGCAAAGATATAGAGTTCGAAAAGAGTCCAAAAACAGTGGGAGCGATGCCAGAAGCCACGAAAAGCACAGAGCCAGAAACTAAAAAGGACAAACAAGCTGAAATTCAGATTGAGCCTATGACAGCGCTAGAAAAGACTGGTGCAGCAGTCGAAGACGAGAGGGTTGTTGAAGCAGCGCAGCGAACGATCACTGAAGCTACGTCATCTAAGCGCGTGCGGAAGGCACCTAACAGATACGGCTGGTGCGCTACTGGTGAAAATGTAAGCGACAATGATCCGTGTAGTGAGGTAAGTCTCAATGATGCACTTTATGGACCTGAGAGTTTGCAGTGGAAGCGTGCTATGGCAGAGGAACTGAAGGCTTTCGATGATAACAATGCTTGGGAGTTAGTTAACGCTCCAGATGATGGTGCTATAGTAAAATGTAAGTGGGTTTTTAAAAAGAAACAAAATGCAGATAACAGCATTCGGTATAGAGCCAGACTAGTGGCTAAGGGCTTCACCCAAAGGCCAGGCATTGATTTCGAGGAAACCTTCTCTCCTGTTTTGCGCCATTCAACTTTAAGATTAATGTTTGCATTAGCTGTCAAATTAAATCTAAGTACATGTCACTTAGATGTGACAACTGCATTTCTTAATGGTTATTTGTCGGAGAAAATATATATGCAAAAACCTGTAGGTTTAGAGTGTGACGATGACAGCAAGGTTTTAAAATTAACCAAAGCGATTTACGGTTTAAAACAGTCATCCAGAGCATGGTATGAAAGGGTTGACAATTCTTTACAATCGATCGGTTACAAAAAGTCATCGTTGGAACCGTGCATGTTTACCAAAATTAATGAACATTCTAAAACTGTGATATTGTTGTATGTAGACGATTTTTTCATATTTTCAGATAGTCAAAATGAAATGAACAGTTTGAAAAAAGAATTGACAACAAATTTCAAAATTAAGGATTTAGGATCTATTAAGCAATGTTTAGGCATGCGAGTTAACCACGATCAGGACAACGGAGTTATTACCATTGATCAAGAAAGATATATAGAGCAGGTTCTCGATAAATTTAATGTAGTTGATTGTAAGACAGCAGCGACTCCTATTGAGCCTAAACTGAATGCAAGTAAAAGTGAAGTTTGCGACAAGACCTTGCCATATCAGCAACTGATAGGTAGTATGATGTATTTAGCTGTTCTTACAAGACCGGACATTGTATTTTCAGTTAATTATTTAAGCCAGTTCAATACATGTTACACAGAAGAACATTGGGCTTATGCAAAACGTGTTCTTAAGTACTTAAAGCTAACCAAAGACTTGCGTTTAAGATATTCAAAGGATGGCAATGCACATCTGCAAGCCTATGTAGATGCTGATTGGGCCAGCAATACCTTAGATCGTAAGTCATATACTGGATATTTTTTCGAGCTTTCAGGATGTGCTGTTTCATGGGAAACACAAAAGCAAAGTACAGTGGCCTTATCCAGCACCGAAGCTGAATATATGGGGCTAGCTGATTGCTGTAAAGAAGCTATTTATCTTAAACGTCTGCAATATGAGATAACTCATAATGATTATACTATAGTTGTGTTCAATGATAATCAGTCAGCTCAGAAGCTTGCAGCCAATCCCATATTCCACAAAAGGTCCAAGCACATTGATGTGCGGTACCATTTCCTAAGGGAAAACATTGTTAAAAGCAATATTAAATTGCAATATCTGCCAACACTAGAAATGCCCGCAGATATTCTGACAAAAGGCTTGGTGGCCAACAAACATTATAAATTTATAAAGCTGTTGGGTTTATCTACGTGTTAAGCAGTGCAGTAGGTATTAATTTATACTCCCAAGTTTATTCTTGTATGAGAAGTAGAAGTTTTTAATAAGTTTGTTTTTGTTAAGTGGGAGTGTTGGAATAATAACAAAAAGGTTATATATTAGATGATTGTCTATAATTCTGTAATGTTTATTTAAAAATATATATCTGTCGTAGCCTGTCATCCGTGTGTATTTTATCTGTTAGATGATCAAGCTACACAACTGGTCAGAGCTTTAAGTAAAACTAGACTACTATTTGGGGAAAAAGGGGAGACCAAGTCAAATGTACCCAAAATATTTCAAATAGTTGCAGTTTTCAAAGATTTTTAGCATGAAGGACGGCAAGCAAGGGATTTTCGACCTATGTGACAGTTAGCTAGTATCACAACATACAAATGATTGTGCATCGCAAGTTGATACTCGATCGATAAAACTAGTCAATTTACTGAAAAGTAAAAAAAAAAAGATTTTCTTAGTTTAGTGGCTGCTGAGAGCTACAAGCGCTAAAACGGCCCGCAAGAGAACTTTGAAACCTGAATTATACAGTTAGATGATCAAGCTACACAACTGGGCAGAGCTTTAAGTAAAACTAGACTACTATTTTGGGGAAAAGGGGAGACCAAGTCAAATATACCCAAAATATTTCAAATAGTTGCAGTTTTCAAAGATTTTTAGCATGAAGGACGGCAAGCAAGGGATTTTCGACCTATGTGACAGTTAGCTAGTGTCACAACATACAAATAATTGTACATCGCAAGGTGATACTCGATCGATAAGACTAGTCAATTTACTGAAAATAAAATAAAAAAATGATTTTCTTAGATTAGTGGCTGCTGAGAGCTACAAGCGCTAAAACGGCCAGCAAGAGATCTTTGAAACCTGAAGTATACAGTTAGATGATCAAGCTACACAACTGGGCAGAGCTTTAAGTAAAACTAGACTACTATTTGGGGGAAAAGGGGAGACCAAGTCAAATATACCCAAAATATTTCAAATAGTTGCAGTTTTCAAAGATTTTTAGCATGAAGGACGGCAAGCAAGGGATTTTGGACCTATGTGACAGTTAGCTAGTGTCACAACATACAAATGATTGTGCATCGCAAGTTGATACTCGATCGATAAGACTAGTCAATTTACTGAAAATAAAATAAAAAAATGATTTTCTTAGATTAGTGGCTGCTGAGAGCTACAAGCGCTAAAACGGCCAGCAAGAGATCTTTGAAACCTGAAGTATACAGTTAGATGATCAAGCTACACAACTGGTCCGAGCATTAAGTAAACCTAGACTACTATTTGGGGGAAAAGGGGAGACCAAGTCAAATATACCCAAAATATTTAAAATATTTGCAGTTTTCAAAGATTTTTAGCATGAAGGACGGCAAGCAAGGGATTTTCGACCTATGTGACAGTTAGCTAGTGTCACAACATACAAATAATTGTACATCGCAAGTTGATACTCGATCGATAAGACTAGTCAATTTACTGAAAAGTAAAAAAAAATGATTTTCTTAGTTTAGTGGCTGCTGAGAGCTACAAGCGCTAAAACGGCCCGCAAGAGAACTTTGAAACCTGAATTATACAGTTAGATGATCAAGCTACACAACTGGGCAGAGCTTTAAGTAAAAGTAGACTACTATTTGGGGGAAAAGGGGAGACCAAGTCAAATATACCCAAAATATTTCAAATAGTTGCAGTTTTCAAAGATTTTTAGCATGAAGGACGGCAAGCAAGGGATTTTGGACCTATGTGACAGTTAGCTAGTGTCACAACATACAAATGATTGTGCATCGCAAGTTGATACTCGATCGATAAGACTAGTCAATTTACTGAAAATAAAATAAAAAAATGATTTTCTTAGATTAGTGGCTGCTGAGAGCTACAAGCGCTAAAACGGCCAGCAAGAGATCTTTGAAACCTGAAGTATACAGTTAGATGATCAAGCTACACAACTGGTCAGAGCATTAAGTAAACCTAGACTACTATTTGGGGGAAAAGGGGAGACCAAGTCAAATATACCCAAAATATTTAAAATATTTGCAGTTTTCAAAGATTTTTAGCATGAAGGACGGCAAGCAAGGGATTTT